>NW_027106615.1:65457-70398 GCF_000696795.3 Halyomorpha halys
GATTTCAACTGGTCTATTGTGTGACGTCATTCTCCATTTAACAGACCAAGTAACATACTCTCAGCCATGTTAAATGTTATTTCGTTTTACCACGGCAAAAGAAGGCAATTTTTTTCGATTTAACACGAGTTTTTCCATTTAACACGCTTTAACATAGATCATGAATACCCCTACTATTTACGATCCTAAAGACTAATTTTCGAAAGTGTGTTGCATCAATTCATGTAAACGTTTACAATATTTTTTTTTTTTAGATCTATAATACAACTCAGATAATTATAACCGTTTCAGTGATAACTTAATCCCGACATTGCGATTTAATGACTCGACTCTTAAATATTTAATGGGGCATTATATTTATGCGGCATTGGTTTAAATTGGTCTTACTCCAGTTGACGCCTTATCTTTGCTTTTTATCTGCAGCAATTGTTATTATGGCGGTGTGATATATGATATGTGGTGAAAAAGGATGGCTTCCGGCTCTTCTTAACCAGTGCATAGTACCGTTATTTCGTTGAACCATGATGAAATCAGTTTTCGTTGCTACGACATAGGTAATTGGATTTCTGGGGGTGGAGACTAACCAGGTGAAGTATCGGGCCTAGGTGGGTTTTAAGATAATTTTAAATTTTGGAAATGTCAGAAAAAGTTTTTAAAACAAATCGAAACTGTAGAAGATGGTTGGAGGGTTGGGAGAGGGGGGGGGGTCAACAAAGATTCACAAATAAAAAACGTATTTATTTGTGCCGACGTTTCGACCTGAATTTCAGGCCTTCATCAGGGTTGGAAAAACAAAAAACGAGATAACAATCATGCTTCAGGGAAACATAAAAATAAAATAATAATAAACAAATTATTTATTTTATTTATAATCTTTTCATGTTCTTGAGACTGATTAATATTGTTTAAATAAATAAAATTTTATCCATTCTAGTTTCAAAACATTTTTATTCTATTTACAAATCAGACGTTTCGGCTATCCTCTGGGATATTCTTTTTTTTTTTTAATATCTTTATTGAAATTTACAACTGTATATTACATAATACATTTAGTAAATATGGTCTTAGTTAAAATGGAGTGTTACAGGCGTGTAGAGCAACTACCCATTGGTAGTACTTTACATTAGCAGGTCTCGTGGCCATCTTCTTTTCAGGCGCATCGGAGGATTGTCAGGAATGGAAGAAGATACAAGGTTAGAAACTAGAGGGTTTCAGTGATTAGGGAGTTTATTATGGAAGGATTGATATCTGGTTCGGGCTAGATCGGTTACATAGGAACATTTAGGTCTTTATGGATGGCTTTATTAGTAACAAAGTAAGGAGCATTGAGGGACAATCTTAATACAATTTGAGAACTAAATAATTTAAAAAATAACTTCATGCTGGCTATTCTGCCGAGGCCAATACAACAAATTACCCTAATTTGTAAATTTTCTCATTTAATTAAAAATTAAACTTATTTATCACAGTCACCTTCTTTGATAAATTTTTAACCGGACCTGATGGATTCCCAGATGTACTCCATTGCGATAGTTAAAAATACACTATACATACAAAATACACTTGTTTGCAGTACATATTTCTATGTTAATAAGCTATGTTCGTAAGTGTTATCTCTTTACTATGGTTTTAAAATACTATTTTTACATCCTAATCTATTTATTTACATTTTTGTGGTCTTGTGTGGGGGGGAGTCTAGTTTAAAAATAGTAGAGATGCATTTATTTGTAAACCTTCCACCAAATTCCTTTATCTCCAATATATATTATTATTTTTACGTTATATATAATCTTTTCACTTTCTTGAGACTATGTGGTTCTAAATTTGTATTTAAGATTGTCCTGGAGGATAGCCGAATTGCCCGGAACGTCAGACTTATTAAGAAATATAGATTATTTTGAGGCTAAAATTGGATAAAATTTCGGTCCATAATTAAGTCAAAGTTTTCCAATGCAGCTTAAGAAAATCCTTATCGATTTAAAGATTGTTGATAATCTATTTTCAGAATAGTATCGATTAAAAAAAAATCTCGATTTTACTCAGAATAGGTTTTTTCCTCAACTAGTTTTGAGGAAATGTTTGAAGTTATAGATGCCCTTAAACCTGTCGATGAATCGAATAGGCTGGGCGGTTTATTTTTCATAAGAAACTGACTGATTCATCATGACCCATTTCTACTACTATTTCGACCTAATATCGATACTAAAATCGATATTTGGAAACCAATTGCGAAATATAGTTTGTCCCCTTGGTATTAACCTGTAAAAAAATGTATATTTTATAAAAATGTACTTTTACAACAAAACAATTTTTCTGTTTTAGAATGAAACTGATTAAAATAAATAAAAATATATAAATCTCATTTTGAACTAAGTTGCTATAATGTTAAATATGTTTGGATGAAAAAAATGTAACAACTCACTTAGTGGTGTTATTAATTAATCAATCAGAAATAGGTAAACCTAATTCAAAATAAATTATTACAAATACTTCCAAGGATTGTATATTTGATAATAGCTTTTAATATTATTATTGAGTTGAAGATGAAAATGTCCGAAAGAAATGTACATAAGTGTACATTATACGTTGAAACGAAACGTTATAGAAGTGTATATTGTATATTTATAAAATAAAACTGTGATAAACTTTTGCTATTATATAGTTTTATATTACAAAATGTTGGCTTAGGTGTGATTCGCACGGCTTTTTCCTTAATATTTTGAATTAATATTCGAAAATGAAAATTTCAAAATCTTTACTACAACCGATGAAGGATCAAGGGTTCAGTACTTTCTATGGAAGTACTGTTTATTGCGTGACTGTTGTGCAAGGAGGTGATATGTCTAAGACCAAGTTCTTCCGACAGATTTTTTCCCCCACTTTGCCGTGGCTGAATATGACCTAAGAGGACTCTTGGAACTGACAGGGTTGACTCACGGCTATATTAACTGAATAAATAATTATTTACCATAGTCGGATTCGAACCCAAGTCCTTGGAGTTATTGGCATAGGACCTTACTCACAGATCTACCTCGCTCCAAATTAATATTCAATAATTAAAAGATAAATTTATTGATATTATGTTTTATTTAGTAGGATATGATGATCACATTTTTTTTATACCTTGAATTGCCTAAACATAAGGCAAAATATAATTTATTAAAAAAAAAAAACTGTTTTAACTAGCTCATTTGTATTAAGAGATTTAAAATTTCGTACATGTATGTGTCAGTAGGTTTGATCATGTAAGGGTGTTCGTGATACAAGTTTTCAATCTAGCGTTTGACTGATGGCTGTCAACCCGACTGAATTTATAATGATCCCTTAAATAGTCAAGAGAAAATATATTTAAGATAGTCTATTATGAATAGGTGCACTCTCTGTATTATATTTATAGGGAACGAGAGCCATCTTAATTGGTTAGAAAACTTAAATAATTGAGAAAAATTGTGTTTATTTCTTGATTGAATTCAATTATAACCATCAAATTCACTATTTCTAGTCGGATTTTATGAACTCATCGGTCACTTTGATGACTAATATAACACAAAAAATAATTAATATAAACGTATAAGATAATTTTACAGAGATCTTAACAGCGCTCATTGAATACAGACCGTAACTCCGACCGTTGTGTTATTCATGAGCGAGGCGTTCCTTTACGACCCACATGTTGGAGAAACCCCGTTCGTTCCAAAAATTATAGCTCCGTGGAGAAGACTTCCATCTCTAATCCTTATCGATCCCACTCTGACCTATACTTGCCTATGACGGTCGCTCCCAAGTCGAAATATGATATGACGTAAATCATTGCAAAATGTGAATGAACCTCTATCAACGTAGTTTTTCTTCTTTTATTATATTATTTTTCTGTTGCGGAGTGTAGAAATAGTAGGGGTATTTATGATCTTTGGTTTAACATGTTAAATCGAAAAAAATTGCCTTCTTTTACCGTGGTAAAACGAAATAACATTTAACATGGCTGAGAGTCTGTTACTTGGTCTGTTAAATGGAGAATGACGTCACACAATAGACCAGTTGAGATCGCCGCCATTTTTGTTGTTGTGACAGCTCAGTTCTTTCGTGTGTTTGTGGTATTCATATCCCTGTTATTAAACCAGAATGGATAATTTTAATGATACATATGAGAAAAAAAACAATGTAATTTCATTCTACTATCTGAAAATTTGTAAACGCTCGCCAGATAAAAATCTCACTATATGAACCACGTAATTATTCTTAGGGGACATATGTCCTAGAATAAAGTTATTTTTTCATTTCATTTCATAAGCTAAACTTTCTCACAAATTCCACTTTTCACTCACTCTAGGCATGTTGTAATTAATTACTTAAATCAAAACTGAAGTAAACAATAACATGAGGGTCTGGAAGGAAGGTTATAAACATAAAGGCTTATACAACAAGTTGCTGAGAAAATCCGCTAGGGACTCTTATGCATTTAACGTTTAACATGACTTCAAATAGGGCTGCTCACAATCTTATAGTTATAACATTTAACATGGTAAAATATTTAACATTTAACACAACATCATGAATACCCCTAGTATAGCGAAATAGATTAAGTTTTTTAAAAAGTTTTAGATTATGATATATGTTACTTTTTACCTGCCATCCTTAGGTAGTTTCTTTAATCTAATTTGAAAAAAAAAGTTTTCATCCTACAAATTAATTTGAATTTGTGCAGCGGTCGATTATCGGGTTTTTGGTAAGCGCTTCTGCTTTATCTTTGCGCTTGTTTTCAGTTTGTATTGTTTCAGAACTATCAACAGATAAATATTTGGCTCTCCGTGTTTTAATTGATAAGAAAAATTCCACAACTTGAGGAATCAATAATTAATCTCTAGTTTAAGATTGTTTCAAACAATGGACAATTGGAGTTCTGGCAATGGTCAGATTCTCCACTCAAGTTGAGTGTTTGCG
>NW_027106615.1:70653-84904 GCF_000696795.3 Halyomorpha halys
CCATTTATTTTTTTTTTATTTTAGTATGTATGAGATCATTCATCAATATTACCTATTGCCCACAACTGTGTGGCAGATTGTAATATCTATGAATAAATAAATCTATCAATTTCCATCGAAAAAAAGTTTAAGATTGTATATTTTAAAATGCTATCGATTAGGCTTAGTAATTAAATTATTTGAAATATTGACTTAATCTGTTATATTATGAGTTAACAATGCTCAAATATACATTCATAAAGACATCAAGAAAGTTCTAGGATTCAGTAATTTATAAAGGAGTACCGTTACTCGACCAACGGTTGGGCAAGGAGGTGATTTGGTCAGAATCGCGCTCGACCGCCAGATTTTTACCCAACTAAGGGTACCCAATTTAGAAGAATTGCTCCAGAACCCACAGGAGTTGACTCACGACTACAGTAGGGGTATTCATGATGTGTTAAATGTAAAATGTTTTATCAAATTAAATGTTATAAGTTATAGGATGGTGAGCAGCCCTTCTAGTGGATTTTCTGAGCAACTTACTTCACGGTATTTTTTACTTCTAAGTTTTGATTAAAGTAATTTATTACAACATGTCTAGATTGAGTGAAAAGTAGAAGTTGTGTAAAAAGTTGGAAACTTTTAGTGCCTTGTTGATCTTCTAATTTGTGAGGAAGATAATACAAATGAGCTTATTGACTGTCATTACATGATTATTATTGTCATCCATTGCTTTATTAGTTTTAAAAACATACTAACACAACTACGAGCAACTAACCTATCACGACAACAAACAAAATGGTGATGAGCTCAGCTGGTCTGTTGCGTGACGTCATTCACCATTCCACAGACTCACAACCATGTTATATGTTATATCGTTTTGAGCATGGTAAAAGAAGGAAATATTTCTCCATTTAACACGCTTTAACATATTAAACTAAAGATCATGAATATCCCTAGTGTAACAGAAAACAATTTTCTGCCCAGCCGGATTCGAACTCGGGTCCTTGGAGTTAGTAGCCACGCGCCTTAC
This sequence comes from Halyomorpha halys, assembly GCF_000696795.3. Lineage (NCBI taxonomy): Eukaryota > Metazoa > Arthropoda > Insecta > Hemiptera > Pentatomidae > Halyomorpha > Halyomorpha halys. The sequence goes on from NW_027106615.1 coordinate 71,669, forward strand.
CCCGGGACTACCGCGCTCTCATAAAGACATTATAAGTCTAGGAAATTAAAGTCTAATATATTGGTGATGTACAATTATTTTTATCATCTCCAACTTACACTTTTTCGATATTTAGATTTTCTTTCATTTCGTTTATCTTTATAGAAGTACAAAGTTCGCCATGTTTTTTTCTCTGAAACACACAAACGTATAGACACCGAAGTTTGTTGTTTTGTTTAGTTAACAAGCATTTGTAGGTATTTTGGTTTTGTGGCAAGTGGCATATGTGGATTCGACTTTAACTGAACTATAAATCCCAATATAGCTTGTTTGTTTTTTTCTTTCTTTTTGTATCTCGGCTACTGAGAACCTATTGTACGCCGTTCTTTCCTCTGTTCCAAGCAGACCAGATGCCTTTACGAATCTCGCAAAGTTAAGGATCTAAGATAAGGTTGAGGAATCGTATTCTACAAAACCTGCAGATTGGTGACGCTGGTAATCTCATATTTATATGAGATGCTTGTTTAGCTGACTGTCCTGTATCCTGTATATAGTCCTTTCACCCGTCTTGAGGTACTTTTACCCATGTTAAGAAGTGTATTACTTCTTTTAGGGCAGGAGCCCTTTAGGAACATCTTTGACTGCTCCAGAATAACCTAGCCTTGCCCTAGACAATCCCTTTGATGTCTCAAGACATGCAAAGGGCAAGCCGCATTGGATAGCTTGTTTACTTGATCATAGATTGCGCAATTGAAACTGCAATGCATCGTGATTAAAAAAAAGTAATCAACAATTCCATTTTATTACTTTAAAAAGATAAACGCCATAATTTGGTGACGTCTCGTTTTGTATAGCATATCTTTGTTTTGTTCTTTTATGACTTGAATTAATTCTCTAGAGATGTTTCTAGAATGACTCGTTCATTTTTGCTAATTATAGACAATCCTGAGTTTAAAAACGAATAAAATCGCTATTTAGTCTCAAACTACGCATTAATTTTTTTTTTCTTCCGAGCAAGAAAGCAAACCGCCATTATTGTTCGTCATTTCGACATAGGCATACCCTAGGTTTATCTATTCAATGGCAGTGTTATTTTAATTTATTTAGTTTTCATGTTATTTGAGAAATTATCTATTATTATTCATATTCCTTATCGTTCTTGTTAAATACCCAATTGCAAAAATACTACCATACAGACAAAAGTTGTTTAACTCCCTAAATATTTCGAAAATAGAAACATTTGGTTGACTGGGTGGTAGAAGGGGTCCAAAATTATTTTTATTTTTCGGCCAAGACTCCCATTGGAGTCCTATACTGCCTAACCATGGTTGGGGGTCAAAGTTCTTCATTTTGTGGGACCGCCACTCAATGAAAAAAGTCAACACCCCAGGCCGGATTCGAACCGGCACCGCCATAGACATAAAAAATTGGTAAGACTATGTCTTAACCACTGAGCTATGGGCGGCCCATCCAAAATTATTATTGAATCTAAATAATATATTATATTTTTGTTAAGATCACTTCGATGTAACTATAATGCAAGATATAAATTTTATGATCGTTTATTACGAAAGACTGCTTAATTAATTAATTCTATTCATAAATTGTACTTCCTTTTTTCATGAACTGTATTCCATGGTTGTTTTTGAAAAAAACAATAATATGCAATGAAAAATACTTAATAATTTCAAAAATATCTAAAAATTGTAAAACGCTAAATCATTGTTGTTTGATTATGTCTAAATGACGTCACATATGAAACCATCATGACGGCTGGCGATTTCCTTCTATTGGTACACAAATTAAAAATCTTAGTTTTTAAAACTAAAATTAAAAATTAATCCTGTATCTATATTAATTAAAATATATATGAATGGGTTTCTGAATTGACTGACAATAATAATAACATTATTCCAATTTTTTTTTTCTATGTCGTCAAATATCTTAATTGGAGCAATATACAGACAATTATGCGTAATGGACTTTGAACCCTAATTAGTTAGGAAATTCGTTTAAATGTATTCACAAAAATATATTTAATTATTTACTATTATTATGAATAATCAATTAATATAAATACTAAATAACTATATTATAATTAGAATAGACACTATCAATGAATGGATATTTTAATTGGAGAAGTTTGTCGGGGGGTGCGGTCAGCAAAGAACAACATAAATAAACAAAACCATATTTATTTATTTTATGCCGACGTTTCGACCTGAGTTCAACTCAGTTTTAGGCCTACCTTCTACGCCATAACCCCTGATGAAGACCTGAAACTCAGGTCGAAACGTCGGCATAAGATAAATAAATATGGTTTTGTTTATTTATGTTGTTCTTTGCTGACCGCACCCCCCGACAAACTTCTCCAATCATTAATCTACGGTCAACTATCTACACCTCATAATGGATATTTTAGTATTATATTTATTTTATTTCATTCTGAAAACCTCGAAGAGAGTTTATTCATTCATATATCCATATATTATTAATCTAACATAAGTCCGTTTCTATCTTCACTACTTCATTCATTATTGACTAAGTTTGCTCTAAGTTCCGATTTTGTTGATTTATCCTGATTAATCTATTTAATTTAATATTGTGTTTTTTCCAAACACAACACTTTATAAATATGATAAAAGTTATCTTTCAAGTGTTTATAACTGCATTCAATTACACAATTCAAAGCAAATTGAAAAAAAAAAAAAATTAGATAATTTTTATTATCTTTAAGAGTTGATATGTTTTAATCATTGATAACAGAATTGGAGATAACTTCAAGTACCTAAAATAGATGCGATTTTGCACTATTTAAAATCGGCAAACAATTATTAATCATACAAAAATACAAAAAATTTTATTAACATAATATTAACCGCTAAAACTCGTGTAGGATCAAGGGTTCAATACTTTGTTAGGAAGTAATATTTTTAGAACAATTGTTATAAAAGGAGTTAAGTTTTCAAAATCACGTAAGGGCACTTTATGAGGTTGGGTAAACACCAGGATGGCTACAGAACCCACAGGGTTGACTCTTGACTACATTAACAGTCCTTTGATTTAGTTCCACAACGCTTTAAGACTGTGCTATTCTCACTCAATTTATTAATATATATAAATATTTATTCCCACTTGCGCCATTATCCTTCCCACTGTTCTTTACGAATGCGAAATTTGGCCTGTTACACTAAGGGAAGAACAGTGTCTTAAGTTTTAATTAACATATTTTAATCAAACAATTTTTTTCTACTTTTTATTTTTTTTTTTTTAAACAATAAGAAAATTATATCCTAAATATATTATACTTCAGATATCATAATTTTTAATTACTTTATTTTATTTTTTTCTCAATCCCGTCTGCTCTAATCCACTCTCTCATATCTCACTTCTACAGTAATTCGTAAAATACGTTAAATCCGTTACACAAATGCAATGTACATTAAACGAAATTATCAATAAATAGAAATATAGAAATAAATAAAGTAGGCACATCAGTAGAATAATTGAAAAGCAAATAAATATGTTTGTAAAAAGTAATAAATAAATTTTTTTTTTTATTTATTTATTAATATTTACAACTGTAAAAAAAAATACAACCAGTAAATTTGATCATAATGACATGATAATGTAGAGAAACTACCCAGTAGTAGAACTCTAAAAACAGTTTACAATATAAGGTCACGAGGGCATCTTCTTTTCAGGCGCCTCGGAGGATTGCCACGAATGGAAGAGGAAGCAAGGTTAGAAACGAGTGGGTTTGGGTGGTTAGGGAGTTTATTATGGAAGGAATAATATCGGGTTCGGGCTAGATCGGTTACATAAGGAACATTTAGGTCTTTATGGATGGTTTTATTAGTAACAAAATAAGGAGCATTGAGGATTTTACGAAGGATTTTGGATTGTAAAGATTGGATACGAGAGGAATTCGAAGGTTTAGTGGAGCCCCAAAGCTCAACTCCGTATGTCCAGATGGGCCTTATTACAGTAATGTAGATCAGTCTTTTGTAATGAGTTGAAAGTTTAGACCGTTTGTCTAGTAAGTGCTGTAATAATAAATAAATTAAAAATATAACTTAATAAAACCATAATTTCGGTAACCACTGTCTCATTGCCTTTTTTATGAGGCATCCTTATTTCAGGAACGACGGTGCCTATGAAGTTGAAATTAATAATCGTGTTTTTATTTATGATTTATATTTGCAATAAGTCTGAGTTTCAATTATTTTGAACTTAAAGTGATTAAAAAAAACTAAGAAGGAGAGTTATTAAAACACCACCCTAGTTATTAATATAAAAATATCGATAAGTAGCTATTTCCCGAAATAGATACTGACGGCCTAACTAGAATAAAGAATAATTGGTGTTATTTATGAAGCAACGAGCCATGACCGTTGTCCAAAGAATCGATAGGAGATTACATCGAAACCCGATGGCCTTTGTGGAACTGCCGTTGAGCCACATCGTTATTCAGTCGCAATAATAGCTGTCCGATCTGACGTTTTAACGACTCCTCAGTAGGTAGCGATGGTGAATCGTTTTTTGTAATTTGTGGTATTTTCTAATGGAGATGTCTTCTCAACTATTGAGATTTTTAAATCTTATTATGATCGTATACATAAATATAATACAGTATAACCTGTAATTCTGGGACACGAGGTAACTAGGATTATTTAAAGAGGCATTTCATTTACTCAGTTTTCCAAGTCAGCTTTTAAATGACAGTTGTCTTATTTATGACAGAGTAGGTCGGGCGAGATAGTTGATAGTACACTTAGCGGCAGCGAATCTAGTGTAAGTATACAGCCACTGGAATGGTTGAACTGTATAATAGTTTGCCTAATGACAATTTTACTGTCATGACAGTTCGACTACTGCTATGACAGTTCTGTCTCAACTTGATAGATGGCAGTGCATGTTACAGCAGTTCAGTTGAAGTCGAACTATAAAAGTGGCAATTTGCAGCCACGACAGCAACTATCGCAGTAACTGCCATGGTGTAAACTCAATTATACTGTTAAGATAAAATTTACTGTCGTTCCAGTACAGGGGATTTTTCTCGTATCACTATTAGGTCTAGCCTGATAAACTTTAGTACCTGTCGCAGAAGTTAAGCCACTGTCACTTATGGCCTCTTTATTAATTATTTTTTTAAAACCTGGAACCTGGAAGATAGCGTTCCAATGTATCCACTGGTACTTTGGAGGAGAGAGTATGATGGAGGGGGAAGCTGACAGAAAGACGGCCTATGTGCCTTTCAGGGGCGTGGCAGGGGAATAGCCAATCACTTGCTACTTCTATTTCAGTTAAGATTACAATGGCGAACATTCCTATTAACATCAACGTAAAACTTCCTTTCGTGGGCGTGGCTTCTATAACTTTGTTTTTTTTAATAATTTATTTATTGATATTTACAACTGTATACACATATATACAACAAGTAAATTTGCTGTAGGTGACATAGTGACATGATAAAAACATGTGGAGAATCTACCCACTGATAGAACTCCAATAACATTTCCAGAGGAGAAGATCTCGAGGCCATCTTCTTTTCAGACGCCTAGGAGGATTATTAGGTAATGAAGGAGAAGCCAGGTTAGAAACAAGTAGATTAGGGTGGTTGGGAAGTTTATTATGGAAGGAACGGTATCTGGTTCTGGCCAAATCGGCAACATATGGAATATTGAGGTCCTGATGGATGACTTAATTTGTGACAAAGTAAGGAGCATTAAGGATTTTACGAAGGATTTTGGACTGTAAGGATTGGATTCTGGAGGAATTTGATGGTTTAGTGGAGCCCCAAAGTTCAACTCCGTATGTCCAGATAGGCCTTATAATAGTCATGTAGATCAGTCTTTTGTAATGGATTGGCAATTTAGACCGTTTGTCTAGTAAATGTTGTAATAGTCGAAATCTACGAGCAGTTTCTTGTCTTTTTAGTCTTGTATGAGGATTCCATGTCAGTCGTTTGTCAAGATGTAGTCCTAAGTAACGGATCTGCTTCTATAACTTAACTTTTGCTTTAAATATTATTAGAGTTATGCCACCCCTTACTGACTGGTACAATAAGGTTGAAAGATTCGACATACACGGTTTTTCTTAATTGGTACTGGTATAAATTTCATTAAAATAAAAAAAAAATAAAACTTCGTCCTTTTATCCTAAGAGAATTTAAATATCTTCACACAAATCAAACCATAAATTAAACCCGAACTAGGAAGTAAGTGTTTTATTTTGAAGGCCGTGGGATTCATTCATAATGTTACCTTTTCTTGTTCCTGGATTTCTTCTTTTTTTTTTTCCTTATCTCTTATTCATGGCTACTCACGTTTTTAATATTTATTGATTTTTTTTCCCTTTTTAATTAAATTTATCACGTATTTTAAATTCTAAAATTTATTTAAATTAAACAAAAAGAAATATAACAGATTTATATATTTAGCAGCTAGTCTTTTTACTCTAAAATAGAAAATAATAGATATGGTATTTGTTACAATCGTTGTAGGCTATATCTATATATAAGTATGGATTATTCCTTTTCTTTTTTTTTTTTTTTTTTTTTTTGACAAACGTCATCCCTTGAACCAAAATGTCTCTCAAAGAAAGATATCAGAGCTGAGTTTTCTCATCTAGCTCATCCATCAACTACCTAATATTTCTTCCGTCTGAAGGCGCTTGCTTGTTGTCAGTTTCAGATCAAGGTCTTTCAATTTTATTGAACTTTTTCTCATAACATTGCTTTTTCATATATCTTAAAAAAAAAAATCTTTTAATTAAATATTAAATTTACCTTTTTTTAAAAACCTTTTAAAAGAACACAAGTAGTAAATATTTAACAAGTTTTTGAACAATAAATTATAATTGTTATGAGATTTCGTGCTGCATCACTGCGATAATAAATCTCTATGAAACAATAGATGGAATAATTGGCCAATGAAAAGGCAACTACCTTGGTTGAAAAGAATAGAAGCGAGGTTTCGCCATCACATTGTGACCAATAGAGATTCCCACATAGCCGTATTGATCTAAACCCACGGATTCGCTCAATCCAGCTCAGTATACTAAAATATATTTTATAATTTATGTTATGACAAAATATCTTTATTAAATTATTTTTTATTATTATAAACTGTATTTGTTTTTTGTTTTTTTAAAATTTATTTTAAGATTATTAAATACTATAATAAATTTTCATGATATGTGATTACGAAACCTTCAATTTGCCACTATATTGGAACAAAATGGTGGATTTTAACGTCTGGTTCCTAGGATCATTTTGGGGTGACCTGTGACTTCCCAACCTTCAAAAATTCGTCCTAATAGTTTCGAATAAAAGCTATGGACGGAGGGCGAACGGATTTTTTGTTCTCGATTAAGAAGGATTCATTATAAAAAATAATAAACCGAAATGAGATAAAACAAAATATTGGGTTGTGATAATAAGTTCGTAGCTTATTTAAGTATTTCAATTTAATCCTCTCTGTGTTTATAAAATCATGTTTACTTGATCAATAATGCTTATATATTCTGAATAAGGATTAGTTAAGATGCTTTTGCGCATCAGTTTCAACCGAGATTCCTTATCTTTAAGTGGTATTTTGCTTACTCAAAATGGAAGAGAAAAAAATTCATTTTCTTCATTTAATGATTTTTTTTTTATTTCCGAAAAGGAAAACGCGCTGCTTAGGCGTTCAACAAAATTTGCAGTGTGTATGGCGATGATGCCTTAGGAGAAAGCACCGTCTGTAAGTGGTTTACTCGGTTCAGAACCGGAAGTTTTGACTTGGAGAAGAAACAAAGTGCTCAAGTCGTCCTTCAACTGTTGATGACCAAATTCAAGCATTGGTCACAGACAATCTTTACTGTACGACACGGGATATCGCAGAAACGCTTAACATATCTCATGTAAGTGTCTCAAATCATCACGGAAACACTTTAATTCGCTCGAGGCACATATAGCACGCACATATAGAAGTCCTAGGAGGATGGAATTAAAAAATTACCTTAAAGATGGCAACATGCAATAGATCAAAATGGTTCATATATAATTGATTAAAAATATTTTCAAGAATCTGAAGTTTTATTGAAATCACTAGTAAAAAACGCCTGGAACTTATTTTACAATCCAATAAAATAAGTTCTAAAACAATAAACTATAAGCAATAACGATGAAATATACACAATAATGTATAATATATGTGTATTTAATTATTCGTTTATTTATTCTAATAAAGTCAAGATAGTCACTGCCAATTGTGTTAGCTAATATTTGTTCAATTGTTTTTTATATATTTGAACGATTGAGATATTAAATCACTTTACGGCAGTACTAATGGAAAGTGCATTAGGAGTGCCATCTCGTAGCTTCGTCGAGTACTAAGAACACGTGCTCTCTCATATCTGGTGTTTAACCACTCAAAGCCTTTAAACATTAACGATAAAGCTTCGTTATGCCGGGCAACACATCTTGAAAATCTTTCAAATCCACTTTTCTTTAAAAGTCTTGTGTTGTTGATTGACTTTGCCTCTGTACTCAAGGTCAAATAAAAAAATTGAATTTTATAAATAAAAATGAATTATTACGAATAGGAAGCATGAGATTAATCGTTCGTGATCAATGTTTTTGTCGGAACCTCTGTGAGTTAAGATTGTGTCCATTACAAAACGTATTGGATCCCTCCCACATTATATTTTATGTGCTTTGGTACCAATAATAAGGGTTTACGGATTTCCACCTTTGCTGCTTGTCACAAACTCTCACCCTCACAAAAGTAAACAAAGTAATTTACAAACTTTCCATCTGACTGGCTATAATATTCGATTTAAACTATTTTCATTTTAATAAAAAATAAAATAAAATAAAGGACACTGCTACTAACTCCCAAGACCTTGGTTTGAATCTGTGGCAAACAATTATCTATTACTGTAGCTGTGAGTTAACCCTGTGGGTTAGGGAGTGAGTTAGCCTATATAAAGTGGGTACCTTGTAGGGGGGGGGGAAACCTGGCGGTTGAGCTTGAACAAATCGCCTCCTTTTATAACCGTAACTAGAGAAACTATACATCCTCATCAAGTATTGCAACGTTTAAAAAAGTAATTATGTTTGTGTTGTGGATTTAAAATAGAACAAACAGGAAAGTAGCGAAGAAAGAAAATGTTATCTCTTAACCCTTTCATTCTTTTGAGTCGAGTCTTTTCTCGTTTGCTAATCTGTATTGCAATTTAATTTTGTAGTTGGTATTGGTCGGCTGAAGGAAGGAAGTCAGCTATATTAGAGGGGTCACGAACAGGAAGTATAATTTTCAATGCCACCTTTATTCAATGCTAACATGATTAATTTTTAATATTTAAGATTATTTCGCTTTACGTAATTTGCTTTTCTGAAGGTTCTGTGGTAAAGCTCGTTTCTTGCCGGAGAGCGATTCTAAAATAGACTAGGTCGCTGACCTTGATTCATCTCAAGGAAGACCTTAAGATCTACCAAGAACTCTTTGGTCTTAAGGAATTCCTTAGCAGATAGCGTGTTGTTTCCTAACAAAAACATTATCAACACTGTTCGTTATTTTAATTAGAAATTGTTTTTTGATTAGTGAGATGTTGATTTTGAAATACATCATTCAGAATGAGTAAAACATCTTTTTGTCATAAGTTATATGTCTTCAGCAGGATACCAACAACAAATTAGAACCATAGAAGTATAGAAGCAACGAAGAATAAATATTAATATAATAGGAAATATTTAATAGAATATGAAACAAATGAATAGTATAAGCAGAAGAAATCCACCTCTGAGGTAGAGATGGGCAAAAATTAGCTATAGTTGAAACTAATAGATAACATCGTCATGGATACGATATTTATTTATCAATGGTTCATTCATGAATGAGGGTCGTTACCATGGCGATGTTAGCTATTAGTTTCAACTAAGCTTTTTTTTGCCCATCTCTACCTCAGAGGTGTATTTCTTCAACTTATACTATTCATTTGTTTCATATTCTATTAAATATTTCCTATTATATTAATATTTATTCTTCGTTGCTTCTCTACTACTAGGTATATAACACTATCATATCCATTTAAGTACTAATTTAGTATTATTACATATTTTAATTTAACGATTTTTGCTTTGCATAGAAATATAGATGACTTTACCCAGAAGTATAGACTACTTAAACAGTCTATTAGATTACTTAGTAAATTTGCTATTAGATACAAAATGACATAATACAAAGATGTGGAGAATATACCCATTGATAGAACTCCAATAATAGTGCTAGAGAAGAAGATCTCGGGGCCATCTTCTTGGATACGAGAGGTAGACGGGATTGGCCTTATTATACCTATGTAGATCAGTCTTTTGTAATGGATTGGAAGTTTAAACCGTTTGTCTAGTAAATATTATAATAGTCGGAATCGACGAGCAGTTTCCTGTCTTTTCAGTCTTGTATGAGGATTCCATGTCAATTGTTTGTCCAGATGTAGTCCTAAGTAACGGATCTGTTAGACGGGAATGAGTAGGATATTATTAAAGTATACTGGGGGCCAGAAAGTCATGGGTTTACGACGAAGGGTAAATGTGATTTATTGCAATTTATTTTAATCCGCCATATTTGGCATCATTCTTCAAGGGTGATGATATGGTATTGGAGAGTTTGGAATATAATGGAAAGATCATCGGCATGCGTGGTGAGAATAGTGATAGGTTGGGATGTCAGCTGTAAAAACTGCATATAGGATAGGACTAAGGATACTACCCTGAGGTACACCAGCAGTCTGAGGAAAGATAGAGATAAACTTGAGTTTGACCAAACTCGGGACTTTTAAGTCAGTTTATAGTTTGTTTTATTTTCTATATTTGTGATAGGAAAGTAAATAACAGTTTATACTAATAAATATGACAATTAATTTACTTATAACTTTACATTTTAATGATACAATTCGTAACAAGAAACATCTAGTGTGATTTATGCATGATCACTTACTAAGCTAAATAAGAAATTCCTGTTTTAAATTGTGTCGAGAGAGTTATAACAAATATAAATTTTACATTTTAAAAAATACAACTGGTTTAACAAAAGATAAAAAGGCCGCTATGCAATAAGGAAAGATCGAACGGTATCAGATTTTCCTGTCCGAGTCGGAAAAATGTATTTTTACTTTTTTATCCTTTAGTTGTGCAATTCAATTCTTTATTTTGTATATTATTGATAAAAATGAAAAATGATTATTTTTTTTTTTTTAATAAACAAAATTAAATATACTTTACATTAAAAATGTTAGAAAATTCGTCATCTATGCCCTGTTAAGACTATTCCATTGAGGACAAGACCTATCTGATAAAAAAGTTCGCTTAATTGCTCATTGATTCATTGAGTTAAATCAAAATCGCACTGCCGTTTTTTAGAAAATGTGAAAAATCGATTTAATAAAGTAGCACTTCTGGTTGGTCGATTTTTGCGAAATCGATTTGTTATTAATTTGCTGTCAAATTCCAGGGATAAGAGTTGGGCAGCTACGAAACTGCTAGCTAAAATCGCCATGGATACAATATTTATTTTATCAATGGTTCATTCATGAATAAGGGTCGTATCCATGGCAACTCTTGCCTATCTCTGCCAGACTATATTACCCGCCTTAAATATGTTATTTCAGTTTCCTGGGGCTTTTCCTTTTTGAGCTTGGCTGTTCACAGACACATAGACCATTTTGCTAGACAACTTGTGGAATACATCAAAACGTGTATTTCCGTCGAAAACGCGAATTTTAAATTTTTCACTATGGCACTACTATCCCTTACTATATATTCCATATATATGGTAAGTGATAGTAAAAAAATTGTTTATTTAATCAACCAATTAATTATTAATTTTAATTAAGTATTAAATTAAATTATAATTAATTAATTACTCCCCAGATATCTCTGAAAATTATTTTTAAAACGAGAGTCGAATTATATTCGGGTAAACACGGTATATATGAATAAACACGCACGCATACTCGTTTTATTGCGATTGTTGATAAAAAAAAAAAATAAAGTGAAGAATTACTTGTTTCTGTTAAAAATAATATATTCGATTAATATTATTTAAATTGTAATAAAAATTAGGTTAAAATTACATTAGGTTGCTACATTACACAGCACACTAATCAATCCATATCCCGACATAAATACATTATATATATTCACATGATATAACAAAAAAAAAGAAAAATTTTTTTTTTTCCGAAAGGGGTTTGTTGCCTTAACAGATATGCAATTTATCTGTTGTTTCTATTTTTCGGTTATTTATTTTTATACGTATTTATCTTACATATCAATAATTTCGTTATTCGATTAGTTCAAAGATTTCTCCCAATAAGACAGATCGATAAATATATATTTTGTATTACATTCAAATTTTAAAAATATGAATTTTATGTTCCGAAAGTCAGTGTACAACAAAAAAAGAAATTAAAAATACAACACGTTGTATAATAATAATGATATCTTTTCATGCTCAGATAACAAAGACGAGGCAATTTGACTGGGCAATGGGGAAACAGTTTTATTCTTTGATAATGTGACGAGTAAACCTTTCTTACCCACGATGTCATTATTTTTTAATTTGTTTTCAAAAATAAAAACCCCGAAACTCTTATTAAGGATGATATAGATTAATATCTGTTATTGTATAACATATGTGAATCTATATCACGTTTTTTTTTTTTTATGAATGTACATATTATATAATATGAATTATATAATATCGTGCGTTTATGAAGGCATGTAATATTATATATTATGGGAGCGGCTCAGTGCTAAGTCGCTGTTATTCTAACGCCAAGTACCCCAGTTCGAATTCAGCTGACAGATAATTATCGTCAACCGTCAATCGTCAACCCTGTGGGTCTCCCGGTCTCATAAGTTGGATACCCTTCATTAGGGTAAAACCTGGCGGTCGAGTGATGTTTATATTATTGCACATGCAAGCTTTTTTTTTTTTTTTTTTAAGAAAACTGAATGCATATATTTTGAATTTACTATTATAAATACATCCATTTTGTTAAGAAGATACACAGAGTTGTCGGTACAAACAGACAATATATTTTATTAGACGAAATATAAACAAAACTTGAAATATACTATTTAGTATATATAACATTTGTTTGTTGTATATATTTTATTTTTTAACCAATTATGAATTGGTCATTCCCCCATCTTTTATAATTTATTTTTTTAATACTTTATAATTTATTTATGCAGTTCGGGAACTTTAG
>NW_027106615.1:87550-98880 GCF_000696795.3 Halyomorpha halys
ATATTAAAAAACTCTCTTAAAATATATACAAACAAAAGAATAGACAACATGAACATAACAAAACTATCTGTATGAAAAATAAATAAATAAAATAACATAAAGATAAAATAATATATACAATATTAACACAATCGACCTGAGGATCCCTGAGCCCACTCTATCTCCCACGTGTGAGGGGTAGAGCAGAGCTCAAAAGACCCCAGCGCATCCCTCTCGCCGCATCACTGGTAATGAGCCAGTGGAGGCTGAGCAAGTGCGCTAAAGCAGCAAACACTCAACTCGAGTGGAGAATCTGACCAGTGCCAGAACTCCAATTGTCCATTTTTATTTTAATAAGTCTCTTGGCCACTGCCGTTTCAACCTTCTAGGTGGGCTGTAGGGATGGGTGGAACTAGATAAGGTTTGAACCAAAGGATTAGGATGGTTATGTACATTTTAATATTTTTTTTTTGTTTATCACTCAATATCGGTTGAGTATTTTGTGGTACAAGTATTTTCTTAACAAGTCAAAGGAGAGTAGGTGTCCATCATATATGTATACATATCTTCTTTGGTGGGTGCTTCCAGTTCAGGCTCGTTCGTCGTGATGATTTTTAGCCCTGTGCTAAACTCGTTTTTTTTTCCCAACTACCTAAAATTGTAGCTCGAAATATTTTTTTTATATCGAAAAAAGTATCGACATATTTTACTTTGTCACTTCCCACGTGACCTACGACCGCAGCGACAAAGTACTGTTGTCACGTGAGAGCTGACTTACGACATATAAGAGTTAATTATTTATAAACGTTTATATGAATTCACAGTATTGAAATATCTCCTAATCGTGTTCTCAGACGTTTTTTGGAACTTCTTAGTACAACGTGACCAAAAAAGACTTGGCAATTCTAACTGTTTTCTAACTTTGGATTGGGATTGCTTTTTTCCTCTTTAAGTGCAGTTTGAACCGGTCTAACTTCTCGCCAGAATTCCTTGTCTTAAAAAAATATAACGGATAATTCTATTGAAGCTTATTTATTAATGTGGATTAAAGCTAAGTAATAAGTATTTACCGACACCATCTTGAAACCTGTTAGGACCAGATACTTCAAGAACGAACTGTAGTGGTAAACTGCCATTTTTTGTCCAAAAACGTGTAAATTATTTAATTGAAAAGGAAGAGGTTCTGGGTGCGGTCAAATAAAAACTCAAATACTGGAAAAAACTATTTATATATGTATATATAGTTGACCGTAAGTTATGATGAGTCAGAACTCAAGAATTAAAAAAAAGGAAAATAGGGGCACGAAATGAGACACGCAAGCTCAACTAAGATACTACTTTATTCTTCTGTATAATCCTATATATATATACCTTCTGCCTTGTTTACATGGAGAGTTTAGGTATTAAGAGTCATAATACCTATGCTCTGTTTATAACTTATATATATATATATATATATAAACCTTCCATAAAAAAAATCATATTTATTCCTTCTGTATGTGAAAATATTTATTTAATTAAATCACTGCTTAGAAAATTTTATTGTTAATGCTATCAATTGCATTATTGATAGTTACCATGGCAACATAATAATTTATACCCCCATCTCATCTACTCTCTCCACGACCGTTTTCAAGGTGAAGCATCAAAAACTTGCGTCACTGGAAATTCAGCTTATATGACCGGTTTCCATTTCATTTTTTTTTCTTTGGTATTGAAGTAGATTTATATAGTTTTAAAAGATTATTTACTATTTCTATTATGTTATAAGTAAATACTCGTGGTACCAGAATTAAAATCATCTTTACTTGCATTTCTTAATTTACATATTTTTAGTCATTTTTTTTTATCATAAAATGAAGTTGATTATGTTCATATGTGTCAAACATTGAAACAGCTAGGTTAGTTGATAACGATTAAGAAAACCTGTACATAATTACGTAGCTGACGCTGACGTCTTATATCTATGCAATTTTTAGTTGCATATAAATTTGCATTTATAACTATTCCTTTGTTGATTGTGCGAATCCAACTGCTATTTGTTTTCTTTGTACTGGAAATTTTCCTTAAATGAAAAACCTACTTCGTATGTATATATTAATCTAAAACATTCCTGATTCTTTCATATAATTAAATCGCTGTGTGAAATATTACTATATTTATATAGTACTATACTGATATTTTAGTATCGATTATTATTTTGGTAAAAATTACAAATAAAATAAATACGAACATTAACCAATTTGTTCAATTCACCCTTTTTACATGACAACGATAGTATATTGGTTTTTAACTAACTTCATATATTAGTGTTTAATAATTAGTTTCGAACATTCTTTTTTTCTACATTCCTCGCAAATATATAGTTGTTTATTCTTGATTTAATTTCCCAGGAAGTTGTTTTTTCTTTTTTATTAAGATGTCTAGATGAAAAATAAACTTTAGAATATTATTAATATTTTATATTAGTTTGTACAACGTTTCAAATTTCTTTATCTTCAAGTACTAATATTCCTATAATTATAAAAATTAATTTAATATTTTTTTATGTATGCAATTAAAAATATATAATCAATTTTACCTCATTTGTTAAATACATCTATTTCTTTTTTGAAATTGTTTCATGTGATCACTTAATTAAAGTTTATATACCATAATGTATAAACAATAACGTTCTCTATTGATGCATTCATCTGTCCCTTTAGCACAAAGCAATGTCAAGATATTCTAGGCATTATCTCTTTGTGTTAAAGAGACAGATGAATGTATCAATAGTGAGCGTTATTGTTAAAACAATGGTATGTTATAAATTTCAATTAAGTGACCATATGAAACAATTTAAAAAGTAAATAAATGTCCTTAACAAATTGATTATATCTTTTTAATTATATGTATACAAATTGTTAATATTTGTACTTCGTGATGGGGAAACCCGAAACGTTGTGTAAACAAATATAAAATATTTTAGGATTATTTTTTTTACTTCAACATATTAATAAAAAGTTGTTTATTATTGCCTGAACTTCAATAGATATATACTGGAGAGATAATTAATAAAATCGAAACATAAATAAACGGCACATATTAAATTCTTTTGTGAGTTAACTAGTCTTTGTTTATTTGTTGATAAGATAGATGGGGGTAAGTCAGTTTTTAATTTACATAATTTAGTTTTTTCTGGCATTAGGTTTAAGAGTGATGAATTCGTGTCGTCTGAATATCTACCATATCTAATTATGTTATTATCTTGGCTGGGTAATCAGTCCGATATCGCAGCTATCTCGATAATTGTTGAAGGTCATGCTCTATCAATATGATTATTAGTTCGTTAATTAGAGCTATTAAGGATTATCTGTTTACAAAAACATTGTCTACTGTGGTTTTCATTAAATCTAACTCGCCTTAATAAATATGGATTTGTGAGCGGATTTCTAAATAAGAGAGAATACAAGAAGAGACGTTGCCAAATTGCCAATGTAGACTAACCTTGGAGCTCGTTGATAATATTGTCAGATCCTGTGACAGAGCACTATCTCATGTGATGTGAACACAGGCGAGGTTTGGGCTCTACTGATCCAATACAGTGGAGGAATGTCCCGTTGGTTTGGGCCACTGCGCATGCGCCCCTCCTTCCCCACCATCAATGCCAAAGAGGTTTGCTTATTATTCCAGCCGCGGTATGGCCAATTTGCTTATTGTCTCTCTGTGTTGTTTGGATCAGGTGTCATGAATCGGAATGAAGAAATGTTTTCATCTAGAGAATTCGATATGTTGGTGTAATTTAATCTATATCGAAACGGAAGAATTCCATGTTGAATAAATTGATTCTTATAAATCATCCAAAAATATAAAGATCGATTACTATTCTGACCCCAAAATCCTCGTTAGAACCTAGAAATCTTACACGAAGTTAAAAAAAAAAAAAAGAGTAATTCCTTTTCAGTTTATTTATTGATTTATTATTATTTATAGTTTATTTTTATTATATGTATATTAAAGACGGGGAAAGAGAAAGTATGAAAAAAAAGGAAGATTAATAAAAAAATAAATAAATGATAAAGATAAAGTATAGAAAGAAAAAAATGCTAAGGCAAAAAAAATTATAAATTACTATTATATGAAGTTGTAAAATAAGTCCGTAGCATTTTTCAATATTTCAATTTTATCCTCTCTGTGTTTATAAAATCAAGTTTACTTGGTAAATAATGTTTACATATTCTGAAAAAGGATTAGTTAAGGTGCTTTTATACATCAGTTTCAAACGAGATTCCTTATCTTTAAGTGGTATTTTGCTTGCTCAAATTGAAAGAGAAAAAAAATTCATTTTCTTCATTTTTTTTTATTTTATTTATTTATTGATATTTACAACTGTATAAAAAAATACAGCCAGTAAATTTGATCATAATGACATAATGATATGATACAGGATGTAGAGAAACTACCCAGTAGTAGAACTCTAAAACCAGTTTACAATATAAGGTCACGAGGCCATCTTCTTTTCAGGAGGATTGCCAGGAATGGAAGAGGAAGCAAGGTTAGAAACGAGTGGGTTTGGGTGGTTAGGGAGTTTATTATGGAAGGAATAATATCGGGTTCGGGCTAGATCGGTTACATAAGGAACATTTAGGTCTTTATGGATGGTTTTATTAGTAACAAAATAAGGAGCATTGAGGATATTTTCTTCATTTAATGATTTTTTTTATTTCGAAAAGGAAAATCCGCTGCACAAAATTTGCAGTGTGTATGGGGATGATGCCTTGGTAGAAACTACCTTCCGTAAGTGGTTTTCTCGGTTCAGAACCTGAAATTTTGATTTGAAAGACGCAAAGCGCTCGGGTCGTCCTTCAACTGTTGATGATGACCAAATTCAAGCACTGGGCAGACAATTCTCTCTCCACGACACGGGATATCGCAGAAACGGTTAACATATCTCATGCAAGTGGCTCAAATCATTTGTGTCTCATAATCGCAAAGGCACAGTTTTCCATCTCGATAACGCCAGGATGATTGATTGATTGATCAAAATTGATTGAATTTTTTTTAGCCCGACAAGGGTGTCTCGACGAATGAAGTTTGGTTTACCACTTTACTACAATAGGGGTATTCATGATCTTCAGTTTAACATGTTAAAGTGTGTTAAATGAAAAAAAAAATTATGTTAAATGGAGAAATATTTCCTTCTTTCACCATATTAAAACTATATAACATGGTTGGGGAATGACGTCACGCAACAGTCACCGTTTTGTTTGTTGTCGTGTTAGGTTACTTGCTCGTGGTTTGTGTTTTAATTGTCTATTAATATTGTTTTGAATTTTTTTAAATTTAATAAATCAATGGATGACAATTATAATAGTGTAATGACAGTTGTTAATTAGCTCATCTTGATTATCTTTCTCACAAATCAGAAGATCATCAAGACATTCAGTAGCCAAACATTCACACAACTTCCACTTTAAGCATGTTGTAATAAATTACTTTAATCAAAACTTAGAAGTAAACAATAACATGAAGTTTTGGAAAGAAAGGTTATTAAACAAGTTGCTCAAAAAATCCGCTAGGAGCTGTTATGTATTCAACATTTAAGATGACTTTAAATAGTACTGCTCACAATGCTATACATTTAACACATCATGAGTACCCCTAATGTAAAAGTGAGGGGTTGGCAAAGGAGCACTCTAGTCGGTGCCTACTGTGCTCTGCCTCCCCCGGGTTATGGAAATTCACTTGGGGAATTCCCTTGTAAACAACGTCATTTGAACTCGTTCTGAAAACACATCTGTCCTTGTGGCTAAGTGTGATTCAGCCTTGTGCCTGGAAATAATAACTAATAGCTTTTAAGATGCCAAATTTTAAAATGGCTTCCTCTAAAGTACCTAAAATTTTGGAGGAAGATAGTCCGTGTGGTGGTTAATAAATATTTCAAAATAGTAACAAAAACTATTTATTGTTAACCAACGTTTCACCCCACTCATTCACAAAGACTTTAACAACC
The DNA here is from genome assembly GCF_000696795.3 of Halyomorpha halys. Taxonomy (NCBI): domain Eukaryota; kingdom Metazoa; phylum Arthropoda; class Insecta; order Hemiptera; family Pentatomidae; genus Halyomorpha; species Halyomorpha halys. Next base: position 93,522 of record NW_027106615.1, read on the forward strand.
CATTCGTTGCAGATTTGACCCAAAAGAGATATGCGTCTTTTCATTTCAAACTCCTTAACCATCCTAACCCATTAATTCTTAATCTTTCATCCTTAACAATCCCTCATAATCCTCCGAGGCGTCTGAAAAGAAGATGCCCACAGGACCTTCTAGTTTAAATTAATGTTTGAAGTATGGGTGGTTCCTTCCCAAGATTTTCAAGTGTATCTGAAACATACTACATATTTACCTATTGTATTATTTTGTACAGTTGTAAATTGCAGTAAATAAATATTTAAAAAAAAAAAAAAAAAGATATTGAGCTCAAATGAAAAATTAATATTTTTTTAACCTTTTGAAACTGGTGCCATTTTTTATCCCCCCCCCCACTCAGACTCATCAATTTTGACTAGTAATTATTCATAGTTTTCATTAAAGTAATCCAAGGATTTTTTTTTTTCTCCTCGGCTCTTGTACTATTATCTTTTGTTGTATTGTTGGCAGGATCAATATGTATATTTGGTATTTCGAGATCCTAAAATACGAATCGTTGTGGCATTAGAAAATTATATACTTAACTAGATTCTCCTAACCAATAAATTCTGTATCATTGTTACTGTCATGATTGTACTGTCGTACTATCTCTGGTGGTTGATAGTACAAGTTATGCCAGTGAATTATTGTTTTTTTTTAAATTTATTTATTGCTATTTACAACTGTACATTATATTATATATATATTTAGTTAATCTGATCTAAGTTAAATTGGAATGTTACTGGCGTGTAGAGAAACTACCCATTGGTAGCACTCTAATGACATTTTACATTAGCTGGTCTCGTGGCCATCTTCTTTTCAGGCGCCTCGGAGGATTGTCAGGAATGGAAGAGGATGCAGGATTAGAAACTAGGGGGTTTGAGTGGTTAGAGAGTTTGAATTAATGGTAATTTTAACTATCAGATGTGTACGCATTGACAGCGAACAACTATCGTAACTTTCCGTTATTGCGGCAAAAGTGTTAGCCACTACAATGGTGTAACTATTTGATAGTTACAGCAATGTCGCACTGGGTCTTGCGTTATCGTTAATAGTACAAGTAATGCCATTGATTGTCATGTACATACCCCTTGACAGTGAACTGTCGCAATGTATCAGCCTTACCAAATAAAGAAGATAGGCGGGAAAACATTGTTCTTATACATTTTCCCAAAAAGTTAAAGTGTATCAGACCTGGACCCTAAAAATAAATTTGCCCAAATCATCGCTTTCCTTTAGATGCGTTTCAGTGATGTAAGCTACATCGATATCCATGTCGATTAGAAGGCGCATGACAGTATGCAATTTGTTCTTTAGGCCGTTTATATTTCAGTCGATGATTTCCATTTTACAATTTATAGATTCCAATAAATCCCACCAAATCACATTTACCCTTCGTCTTGCCCCACAGTATCTTTTAATAATACCCCACTCATTCTTGTTGAACAGATCCGTTACTTAGGACTAAATCTGGACAAACGACTAACATGGAATCCTCATACAAGACTGAAAAGACAGGAAACTGCTCGTCGATTCCGACTATTACAACATTTACTAGACACACGGTCCAAACTTCCAATCCATTACAAAAGACTGATCTACATGACTGTTATAAGGCCTATCTGGACATACGGAGTTGAGCTATGGGGCTCTACTAAACCATCAAATTCCTCTCGAATCCAATCCTTAACCTGGCTTCTCCTTCACTACCTAATAATCCTCCTAGGCGTCTGAAAAGAAGATGGCCTCGAGATCTTCTCCTTTAGAAATGTTTTTGGAGTTCTATCAATGGGTAGATTCTCCACATGTTTGTCATAATATCACTTACAGCAAATTTACTTGATGTGTATATATGTATACTGTTGTAAATAACAATAAATAAATTATTAAAAAAAAACAAAAAAAAAAAAACAATTTATAGCGCTGTCCCACGCATAGGCCTGTGGAAAAGTCGTCGTTTTTATCTTCTTACTTATGTGGGATTCTCAATACTATATTAAGAAGACGGATAGCAACTCGTATAGTTATTGCTAGGAAGAAGATCTAACTCGTCTTACGCCACTGTACTGGCTCTGAGAATTATTCAATACCATACTATATTTTACATTCGAATAATATTTCATTTCCGTTAAGATTTGTCTAGTCTATTTAAAGCACGACCTTATGGTGCTGTAGAATAACATCTACCGATGGGAAAAGAAAACAAAAAAAAACCTACACTTGTTCTATGTACATTTTTTTTTTTGATAGATATTCCAATCTGCCACACAGTTGTGGGCAATAGGTAATATTGATGAATGATCTCATACATACTAAAATAAAAAAAAAATAAATAAAAAATAAAATAAAATAAAACATTTTAAAAAAATATATTAAAAAACTCTCTTAAAATATATACAAACAAAAGAATAGACAACATGAACATAACAAAACTATCTGTATGAAAAATAAATAAATAAAATAACATAAAGATAAAATAATATATACAATATTAACACAATCGACCTGAGGATCCCTGAGCCCACTCTATCTCCCACGTGTGAGGGGTAGAGCAGAGCTCAAAAGACCCCAGCGCATCCCTCTCGCCGCATCACTGGTAATGAGCCAGTGGAGGCTGAGCAAGTGCGCTAAAGCAGCAAACACTCAACTCGAGTGGAGAATCTGACCAGTGCCAGAACTCCAATTGTCCATTTTTATTTTAATAAGTCTCTTGGCCACTGCCGTTTCAACCTTCTAGGTGGGCTGTAGGGATGGGTGGAACTAGATAAGGTTTGAACCAAAGGATTAGGATGGTTATGTACATTTTAATATTTTTTTTTTGTTTATCACTCAATATCGGTTGAGTATTTTGTGGTACAAGTATTTTCTTAACAAGTCAAAGGAGAGTAGGTGTCCATCATATATGTATACATATCTTCTTTGGTGGGTGCTTCCAGTTCAGGCTCGTTCGTCGTGATGATTTTTAGCCCTGTGCTAAACTCGTTTTTTTTTCCCAACTACCTAAAATTGTAGCTCGAAATATTTTTTTTATATCGAAAAAAGTATCGACATATTTTACTTTGTCACTTCCCACGTGACCTACGACCGCAGCGACAAAGTACTGTTGTCACGTGAGAGCTGACTTACGACATATAAGAGTTAATTATTTATAAACGTTTATATGAATTCACAGTATTGAAATATCTCCTAATCGTGTTCTCAGACGTTTTTTGGAACTTCTTAGTACAACGTGACCAAAAAAGACTTGGCAATTCTAACTGTTTTCTAACTTTGGATTGGGATTGCTTTTTTCCTCTTTAAGTGCAGTTTGAACCGGTCTAACTTCTCGCCAGAATTCCTTGTCTTAAAAAAATATAACGGATAATTCTATTGAAGCTTATTTATTAATGTGGATTAAAGCTAAGTAATAAGTATTTACCGACACCATCTTGAAACCTGTTAGGACCAGATACTTCAAGAACGAACTGTAGTGGTAAACTGCCATTTTTTGTCCAAAAACGTGTAAATTATTTAATTGAAAAGGAAGAGGTTCTGGGTGCGGTCAAATAAAAACTCAAATACTGGAAAAAACTATTTATATATGTATATATAGTTGACCGTAAGTTATGATGAGTCAGAACTCAAGAATTAAAAAAAAGGAAAATAGGGGCACGAAATGAGACACGCAAGCTCAACTAAGATACTACTTTATTCTTCTGTATAATCCTATATATATATACCTTCTGCCTTGTTTACATGGAGAGTTTAGGTATTAAGAGTCATAATACCTATGCTCTGTTTATAACTAAATTTATAAACTCATATATAAGAAGATGGTCAGGGTTGCGGTCAAAAGTGAAACAAAAATAGTTTACAAACTATTTATTTTCTGACGCTTCGCCCCACTTTGCAGGGCTTCTTCAGGGCTAAAAAGATACAAAATGATACAATGATAAGAATATATTATCTTTGTATTTTTTGTATCTTATCATTGTATCATTTTGTATCTTTTTAGCCCTGATGAAGCCCTGCAATGTGGGGCGAAACGTCGGAAAATAAATAGTTGTAAACTATTTTTGTTTCACTTTTGACCGCAACCCTGATCATCTTCTTATATAAAAAAAACTATGTATATTGAGCCAACGTTTACGCCCCACGTTGTAGGACTTCATCAGGGCTAAAACAGATACAAACACTTCAATGATGTAAAAATTAATGGGAAAAGTCAAATCTACCTTTCCTTCTATCCTCATGGCGCCTCAAATGCCATTATAAAACTACAAGAAGACATCAATAGTATAAGCACTTTGGCAACAGACAATAAACTTACTTGAAATGCTGAAAAGACGTCATAATTGGATCTCCCTCTCTCCTTAAATCTATCCCAGGACTCCCTGTTTTTCCTAAACAATACTCCTATCTTCTTCCATACGTCAGTCAAAAATATTGGTATCATTTTTGATCAAACTTTATCCTGGAAACCACACATTGCCCAAATTTCCCGTCGAACCACAGCTACCTTAAAGCAATTCGATGGAATCCGTTATCTCCTTCCACTTAAAACCCGTCAACTGTTAGTTTCCTCTCTTGTTTTCCCCCACTTTGACTATGGCTCCCTGGTATATGGTGGACTCTCGGGTAATCTCGAATCTAAATTTAAACGTCTTATGAATCGCGCAGTACGATATATTTTCAGGATCAGCAGAGATACGTACATAAACCAGTATTACGCCAAGCTGAAGTGGCTCTTCCGATGTCAGTATTTCCTGATTTCCTTTTTATTCCAAGCAGTACTCAACTCCCCTCCTGTATCCTAGAAAACCTGAAATTCAAATTCTCTGTCCAATCCCGTACTACCAGGTCCTGTTTATCTGACATCTACCCTCCACCTCACCGAACTGCTGCGTTTGATAAATCGTTTTTTACCCGAGCTGCATATCTCTGGAACTCCATTCCTTGTAACATACGTCATGTACCAACCCTTTCCTCGTTTAAATCCCTTCTATTTAACTACCTTTCGCTTCACCAATCTGACCCATTATTATAATAGTACAGATATTTTGTAATTAACTTTTTGTTTTGTTTTTACTTAGTCAGTTAGTTTTTTTAATTAATCTTTTTTTTTTCTCTCTGTATATAAGTTATAATTAAGTGTAGCCTTACTGTTATGTAAGCAATAAATATTATTATAAAATTAAAATTACCTTTGTAATTGTTCTAAAGGGACCTAGTCTCAGAATAATAAACTATTTTTCATTTTTCATTAAAAAAAAAAAAGTTTTTTTTTTTAATTATTTATTTATTGTAATTTACAACTGTACAAAATAATACAATAGGTAAATATGTTGTATGTTTCATATACACTTGA
>NW_027106615.1:99710-105488 GCF_000696795.3 Halyomorpha halys
AAAAAAAAAAAAAAGTAAATGACAAATTAAAAAGGTGTACTGAAAAACGTGAAAACTAAATAGGAATAATAAAAGTTTGTAAACAATTAATGGAAATTGAAATAATAAAAGATAAATAGAAATTAAAGTACAAACTCTAAGAGATGGAAAAAAAGGAGATCAGAATAAAATCAAGGTACGACACAAACTGGAAGTAAGCGAAGTCAACATGGCCAACCATCGATCTTCCAGTAAATCATTTAAATCTTCTGCAATTCTCATGAATTCCTGTTATTTAGGGTGCACAATTCATTGGAATACATTTATTTTTTTTACTTTTGATAATATTTTCAAGTGTAAAAATATAAATCTTTTATTTTAATTCTTTATAATTAATTATAAATATAATTTTTCCATCATTAAAGTATTTTTCTCCTATAAATAAAATGTTATTCTGATTTATAGTAGTTAATTTGATTATTGTTAGCACCTTATTTTGGTTACCCCTTCCAAGAAGTCCCCGGACTTCATACGTGAATGTTGTGTATGTTTACAAGAGCTACTCCAGCCCGAACCAGATATCACTCCTTCCATTATAAACTCCCTAACCACTCATACCCCCTAATTTCTAATCTTGCATCCTCTTCCATTCCTGACAATCCTCCGAGGCGCCTGAAAAGAAGATGGGCGAGACCAGCTAATGTAAAGTGTCATTAGAGTGCTACCAATGGGTGGTTTCTCTACACGCCTGTAACACTCCAATTTATCTTAGATCAGATTTACTAAATGTATTATAATGTACAGTTGTAAATAGCAATAAATAAATATTAAAAAAAAAAAGTTGTACAGAAAATAGTCTCATAACAAAGGTCAATAGAGCTCATTTTTTTCTAGTCTATCTAAAATTTACAAAAACGGATTTTTCCAGTATAAATTTGAAGTAGTAGTACAAATTTAGAAAGAAAACAAATTTCAAGAAATAAACCTATTTTCGAAAAACTGGTAATTTGTATACTAACTTTCGTTGGTATTAACTTAGCCGAAATATTTTTTGTTGAATAGTTTAGAACAAAATAAGAACAACCAGTAGAAACTCACTTATTTCTAATGCCGAAATAATGCATGTAAGATTATTTGAGTGTAAGAAATGACACTCATTATGGTTAGACGCATTTCATTTTTTGGGGAGGGGGTTTGTGCGCCGCTGAGTGACTGCAGTGCCCGCAGTACACAACCAACGATCCGTTTTCAACTTCAGCAAAGTTATCAATAGGATGTTAAGTACTCTTATTTGTATCCAATAAATGAAATAGTAACCTTGAAAGACAATTGTTTCGTTATCATATATATATATATATATATATATATATATATAAAGGTATTGTCGATCTCTTTTCCGCCTCTCAGGAGCGATGACGATGATGTATTTTGACAAAGGAGGTATCAAACGAAAGGGAATTTCACGAAGAAGTGACGAATATCAATTTCTATTATTAAATTCTTCTTGGAGCTTTAATAAAAAAATATTTAAAAATGTTAGAACTCTTGTAGTCGATTGAGACGTTTCAAATTACATTTTAAAAGATACATACGTAACAGATAAATACGTCTTGAATGATTCGTTGCGTAAATCAATATCCCAATACGAGCTCTGTGTCTTAAAACCCAAATAGTACAAGAGCCCAAGAGGAGATAAAAAGCAGTTATTTCACTCCAAATTTTGATTACTTTAATGAAAGCTATGTATAATTAATAGTGAAAATTTATGAGTCTGCCAAGTATAGGTAGGGGGAATAAAAAATGGCGGCTGTTTTAAAACCTTAAAAAACACTAATTTTTCATTCGGATCTCTATATCTTAAAAAGTAGGAACAACACAAGAAAACCTAAGAGAACGTCATTTAAAGAAGAGTAAATTTGCTGAAATATGAGCCCTAATTGAGTTATTTACATTAAATAGTTCTCGAGATATAGCTTTTCATAAAAAGCAACATTTCATAAAAATATTGTACTGAAATATCAGTAGTTAGTTAATTTATTTTGAAAAATCTATATCTTAGGAACTATGTGACCTACAGATGTCTGCCAGAACTCAAATTAAAGCTAGTTAAATTTACTATAAAATAGTTTATAACTTTTTTCTTTGTAGGAGTAGTAGTTTTTATGATATTTGACAAAATAAACTCACAAAATGTTAATTTCCAGTTGTTCGTATAAAATGTTGGCTTTTGAAAAAATATATCTCTACTTCCATAAGACACACATATGTCTGCCAATACTCAAAATAAAGGAAATTTAACTTACTATAAAGTAGTTTATGACACTTATCTTCGTAGGGGTAGTAGTTTTTATAATATTCACATATGAATAAATTTGGCAAATGAAAATTTGTCCGAACAACTATAAATCAATTTATTTTAACAAATATCATGAAAACTATTACTCCTACGAAAATAAACGTCATAAACTATTTTATAGCTCCATTTAACTATCTTTAATTTGAGTGCTAATAGACATCTGTACGTCACATAGTTCCTGAGATATAGATTTCTGAAAATAAATTAACTAACTACTGATATTTCAGTACGTTCCATAGAATATTTTTATGAAATGTTGCTTTTTAAAAAGCTATTTCTCGAGAACTATTGTACGTAAATAGCTCTATTAGGGCTTATATTTTAGAAAATTTACTCTTCTTTAAATAATGTTCTCTTAGAATTTCTAGTGTTATTGGTAGTTGTAAAGATATAGAGCTCCGAATAAAAATTTAATGTTTTTTTTTTTAGGTTTGAAACAGCCGCCATTTTTTATTCCCCCTATCTATATTTGGCAGATTCATCAGTTTTGACTAGTAATTATACCTTGTTTTCAATTAAATAAACACAAAAATTCGCGTGAAATAACTGCCTTTTTTCTCCTCTTGGGCTCTTGTACTATATGGATTACTTTACGGAATTATTTACTTATTTACTTTATTTATTTCATGTTGTCTTATTGTCTGTTACATAATTTTAATTGTTTTATATTTTTTTTTAGCCGTAATGAAGGCCTGGAAGGCTGTGCGAAACGTTGGCTCTGGGCCATCTTGTTTTTATCATTTTTAATGATAATTCCCTTTATCGATTCATCATACCACAATATTTCGGGTCATTGTTCCTTCCTTCAAGTTGCCATATCTTTTTTTTAAAGATAAAAAGTACAATAGTTTATGTAAAATCAACCTTTTCACATAATTTTCTCATTTTTCGTTCAGGAATGAGAGATTCAGTTGTGTGCTTAAACCTGCCCAGGCTTCGGCAGAATTAATTAATTAATTAATTAATCATATGTGTTATTGAGACCGTATCGAATTTCTCAAGCCATTTCCTGACCTAACACAATTTTACTTTCCTTGAGTGGGGATTGCAATCGGGGAATATTTCCAATGTGCAGTTTTATACGGTTCTGTGGGTTCCAGAACTCCCCCCTCCAGCCATACTCCTCATGATACGTACAGTTCTGGACTTTCAGAAGTGGTTGTCTGAATTTACCTAGTTAAAGAAAGAAACATTGAGGTGTAGATAGTTGACCGTAGATAGAAGTTTGTCGGGGGGTGCGGTCAGCAAAGAACAACATAAATAAACAAAACCATATTTATTTATTTTATGGCGACGTTTCGACCTGAGTTTCAGGTCTTCATCAGGGCTATAGAACAAAAGAGATAACAACAACATTTAGAGTAACATACAATTGAAAAGGAATAGTATACAAACAAATTTAGAATTATATAAAATATTGAATTAAATCATAAATGATAAAAAATGATAACTGATAATTGAATAGTACAAGATTTTTATTGATTGATATTTGTGGAATTGTATGGTAGTAAATTGAAAACAGTGACAGATGAAATATAATATCATGTAGGTAAGAAGATTATAATATAAGATATGCAAGTAGTGTCTAAAAATTGAAAAAATTAAATAAATAAATGGAATCTACAAATTGAACATTATGACACACAATGAAAAATAGTGAGTGGCTTATATCTGAATTACATTTTGAGTATTAACATATATACCTATACTAGAAACGTTGGTTCCACACTCTTGTCTTTTCCAGAGAGGCAAACATGGTGAACGTCAGACTTATGTTATTATTATTTATCTTCGATTTACTATATTTTTATTATTAAAAAAATAATAATATGACTGTGTATAATTAATTTATTTCTGACTCCAATTGAAGATGAGATGTACTCTACATCAAAGGGCTCGAGAATCCCATTCATATTAGTACAAGAGTCCAAGAGGAGAAAAAAGGCAGTAATTTCACCTTAATTTTTGATGAAAATTATGTATAATTAATAGTCCAAATTGATGAGTCTGCCAAGTATAGGTAGGGGAATAAAAAGTGGCGGCTGTTTCAAAACCTTAAAAAAAAACATTAATTTTTCATTCGGAGCTCTATATCTTAAAAACTACCCACAACATTAGAAAATCTAAGAGAACATTATTTAAAGAAGAGTAAATTTGCTGAAATATAAGCCTTAAAAGAGCTATTTACGTCCAATAGTTATCGAGATATAGCTTTTTAAAAAGCAAAATTTCTTAAAAATCTACTGAATGATTACTAGTTAGTTAGTAGCTAGTTAATTTATTTTGAGAAATCCATGTGACGTACAGATGTCTATTAGGACTCAAATTAAAGCTCAAATAGCTCTATTAGGGCTCATATTTTAGAAAATGTACTCTTCTTTAAATAATGTTCTCTTAGATTTTCTAGTGTTGTTGGTAGTTTTTAAGATATAGAGCTCCGAATGAAAAATTAGTTTTTTTTATAGCTTTGAAATAGCCGCCATTTTTTATTCCCCTATCTATACTTGGCAAACTCATCAATTTTGACTATTAATTATACATAGTTTTCATTAAAGTAATAAAAAATTGAGGCGAGATAAGCTGCCTTTTTTCTCCTCTTGGGCTCTTGTACTATATAGGTTAGCTAGCTGGCTATGAGATAAATAGGCAGGATGTGTCTTACAGGTACGAACTGTTATAGGAATAAACAACATTGTTATTAATTTGTACAATTAAAGTATTTAGTAGAAATAAATATTTACATATAATAAAAGTTTTTGTTTGAGACAGATTTGTTTAGTGGTTATAAAGAAACATCCATTTGGTCTCAATACTTTTTTACTATCTTAACACTTCGACGTTTCGGCCATTCTGGCCATTTTCAAGGATCTTATTACACTACCACAGCCATCATACATAGGTTATCAACATAATCTCAGGCCATATTGGCTTTGTTAAATTATTTATTATTACTCATTAACTAGTTTATAAAGGATTTAGTATCGCATTAACTGGTTTATAATCTTTGTTTAAATTACTTATTTTATCAACAATACACAAGGGCCGCCCATAGCTCAGAGGTTAAGACACAGTGTTACCAATTTGATGTATATTGGTGGTGCCGGTTCGGATCCGGCCTGGGACGTTGACTTTTTTCATTGAGTGGTGGTCCCACAAAATGAAGAACTTTGACCCCCCTCCCAACCAATGGGTAGGCAGTATATAGGACTCCAATAGGAAAAAAAAAACACAAAGGAGGGAAGGTTACTCAGTTGTTTGTGTCTACTTGAATATTGTAATGGATTACTTATATATCCTATATAGAATTATTCCATTCTATATGTTTTATCGGATACTTGTTAATTTAATTACCTAAACAAATAATGCCTTTATAAATGTATATATAAAAATAAACTGCAAAATTCTATTGACGAGATTTGAAACAATCTATTTTATAATATTTA
>NW_027106615.1:105538-109713 GCF_000696795.3 Halyomorpha halys
ATAATAATAATAATGAAGGCCTAACGAACCCCAAGGGTCGATGCCGATACCACCAATCGTTCTCTCCATACATCCTTCCAGTGATGCCCCTCCTTACCCAATTCTACTAATCTGTTTTAACGCAATCCTCCCATCTACGTTTCGGTCTACCCCTCGGACGTTTACCCATCGGTTCATTATTATTTTAGGGATCCGCTCGTTACTAAGCCCTACAACCTTATACGCTGTATTATATTTACCGTTCCCATAATTCGGCACTGTGTAGCCTTCTAAATTCTCCCGTTAAATCATCCTTTTTCAGTCCAAACGTATACTTTATTTTCGAAAACCCTAAGACGCTGTTCATCCTTTAGTGATAGAGGCCACGTCTCGCATCCATAAAGAACAGTGGGAAGGATAATAGTTTTGTAAATTATAATTTTTAAGTTTTTCGCTAGAAGGCGTGAGCTAAGCAGTTTCGAAATTGATAAATAACAAGCATTAGTTACCGTAGAAGCTAAATACTTAAACCTATCTACCAGTTCAAAAGTATTTCCTCCTGTATCTCTGTCACCGAAATTGCTCGCGTTTCTACTGCTAACCATGTATTTTGTTTTATCCATACCCAATTAATATAATTTTAAAATATACAATCTTAAACTAGTATTAATTGATAATTCTTAGAGTTGTGAAAATTCATAAATTAATTAAAATACCGATAGCACAAATATTTATCAGGTGGAAATTATAACACAATACTAAGTGAACCCAAGCATGAAGATATAAGCAGAAGCTCTTGGTGTAGTTTGGCAAATGTGTAGCAACACCTTCATGATAAATAAATTTACCATTTTATACCTTATCTGCTTCTTTTGTTTTGTTTTTTCAAAATGCAATGTTAATTCCATGAATGTTTCATATTTATAGGTATTGTGTGATGATGAGAGAGTCATTCTAGTCTTTCTTATTTAGATTTTTTGTTGTTTACTTTAATTATAAAAGATTTATTTTTAGAATGAAATTCTATATTAAGGTTAATGATCTCTTATAACTTTAGTCAAATATCATCATTAGAGACTCGATATTCCTGAGATTGTATCCTTTGTGTATCCTTGATGTCCTTCAAATTCCACTAAACCTTGACAGAAAATGGGATCATGGGAAAGACATTCAAATAATACTAATTTTATAAAAGGAAGGTTAGCGTGTTAGCCAACGTTTCGTCCCACTTTGCGGGGCTTCCTCTGGGCTAAATAAGATACAAACGACTATAATAATGTAACAAAGTAAGAGGACAGATAACGAAAATAAAAGTAAACTAAGGTTTGGCCAAAAATAATTTAAAATATCTGGAACTTTATATAAAAATTAACAAAGTGAATTAACTTCACTACACAAAAATCTGATCTCTAGGTAAACATCAAACTATTTTGAAAAATCTGCCCTCTTTGGCCTTTATCTTTATTTAATCTCAACTTTCTTCTTAATTTTTTCGTTTTATATGGGTCTCCTGTACTTTTTTAACTGTATATTTTACGTAATTTTTTATTGTTACGATTGTTTCGTAATTTTTTATCCTTATCATTGTTTATTCAAGTTTATTTCATATTAATACTATTTTATGTCTTCCTTCCTTTTATTTATATATGTTTTCCTTATCACTTATTTTTTTTTTTCAAAATATTTATCCTACCTCAATTTACCTTTTTGTATCTTAGTGTTGTAATGTTTTTAGTTGTTTTTTGTATCTTTTTAGCCCTGATAAAGCTCTACAAAGTGGGGTGAAACATCTAAAGATAAATAAATAAATCAGGGTTGCGGTCAAAAAAAGAACAAATAGTTTAAAACTATTTTAATGCCCGACGTTTCGCCCCACTTTGCAGGGCTTCATCAGGGCTAAAAAGATACAAAAAAAAGAAAACTGAGAATATTACAACAATAAGATATCTTATTATAATAACAATAAGGCAACAATATTTTGCATCAGGCCCTGGCGATTAAGTACAAGTTAATTTATGATAAGAGCCCATACTACAAGTACCACCCAAAGAGACTCCTCCTAAAAGGTCCTCTCAAGGTCTATTGGGATGAATAAATAATTACAGACCATACAGTACGCCATAATAAACCAGATATCATCCTTATTGATCTAAGAAAAAATAAAGCAGAACTTATTGATGTCGGAATCCCAAACGATAATAATATAAGCTCTACTGTGGGAGAAAAACTAAGGAAATATCAGGAATTGGTGATTGAATTGAAGGAACTGTATCACTGGAAAGGAGTTACCACAACTCCAATCATTATATCCACCAATGGTCTCGTACCAAAATCCACAGTGGCAGGCGTGAATAGTTTGGGAGTGCATATTGATGTACTACGAGATGCTCAACAGTCAGTTCTCTTTGACACAGCACATATAGTGCAAAAGGTTTTAAATATTTGAAACACAAAATAAATAAACAAAATATGAAAGAGAGAGTATGGTCTATAGTGACCAATACAGTATATACTTTTTCCAGGAGAGAGATTGGTCTATAGTAACCAATACTGTATATACTTTTTCCAGGAGAGAGATTGGTCTATAGTAACCAATACTGTATATACTTTTTCCAGGAGAGAGTTTGGTCTATAGTGACCAATACTGTATATACTTTTTATATGAATTATTATCATCTACAACGTACATTTCTGATATTTACGTTTCCTTTTAATTAGCCTATCTTTTTTTGTTCCTTTTTTTATAACGAAAATAGAGTCAATCAAATGTAATTGCCGAAAAATATCAAAAGAACTAAACAAGCATGTGGATAACGAGATTTGTTCCTTTGTTTACCAAGCATTTGAACAAGTTGTGGATTTGTGCCAAGTGCAAGCATGTGACTCTAGCATTAGCTTGATATTTATTAATCAACCTTTTCCACGCTGAACTTTTGTATAATTAATTGGAATATATATTAAAATATTTATTATTCACTTTTATTTTATCCCTTAATATTCATTATGCGCTTAAGTCATAATTATGAGAGATAGTTGACCGTGGATGACTCATAGTAGTGGAAGATGGTTGGGGGTGCAGTCAAAATAAAACACAAATAAGTTTATGTAACTTATTTAATCATGCCAACGTTTCAGCTAGAATTTCTAGCCTTCATCAGGGCTAAGAACAGAACAAGATAACAATCAATGAATACAGAAAATAAAAAAGAAGATATAAATAGAATGACATAAAGTAAATAATTTTACAGAATGGAATTAACAAAATAAAGTGATGAAAGAAGTGGAAAATAAAATGTATACATAGGTAATAGAATAAGTAGGTAAAATAACATAATTAAAGAAATAAAATAAAAATGAAGTTATATAATGCAAAGAAATATGAATATATTAGTTTATTAATAATTTAAAAAATAAAATTATGGAAAGAAAAATAAAATTGAGAGAAAGAAAATATATATAACTAATCTATATTAGATAAAGAGGCAAAATATAAGTTAAGTTTAACTAAAGAAATTAATAGAAAAAAAAATTTTTGAAAACAACAATAGTTCATTAAGTCATAATTCAAATGAATCTCTTTACTTCATCCGTTTGCCTTGGAGGAATCTAATATTTAATCTTGCATTACTTCTAAAGTGAATTTGATAAGAAATCAACGATAAAGATAACGTCTTAGTGAGCATTATCTTTATTTCATATGATAGGTAGATATCAACCTACCTTTTAATCATCCAATTTTAAATCATGGCGAATCATATTTTTTTTTTATAGATTTTCCCACAGTTATTAAATAGTTTCTTTATTAATGAGATCCTCTTAAAATAATTATCTAATCATTTGAGTGGGAACAGGATATGGCCTAATTTATTTATTAAACTAATCTTAACGAGTCATGTTAATGTAACCTATTAGTAATCCACTGACTCACATTTAGTTAATTTTGTCAGATTGTCTTATCTCTCTCTGTTTATAATATTATTTTTGGTATTTTAAAATTAAGTCATATCCTTCTTTGTTGTGGAAAATTAAAAAGGAAATATATATGTATTAACTTGGAAGTTTAAAGTTTATAAAGAACTAGCAGACTTCGCTTGTTCTATATTTCAGAATATATATATATTGTAATAATTTTAAAAAATTAAAAATAAAATAAAAAAGAATCTGAATAGTTTTTAAACTTTTTTCAAATATTAGAG
>NW_027106615.1:110590-114858 GCF_000696795.3 Halyomorpha halys
TTAATAAACACAATTAAAGTTTTATAGCATTTATTGTATTTATTTAAAACTAACCATTTACGTATTCATTATTATTATGATTTGACTTCATAAATTGAACCAGCATGTGAGATAAGGAACCAAACAGAATTTTTAATATTATGTTGTTGTTGTTGATAGTTGCTTAAAGGCATAAAACCCTCTGGTCATCAAGGCCTATGGCATGATAAAAGTAAAAAAATAAAATAAAAAAAAAAATTAATAAATAAATAAAAATCAAAGAGGAGTTATAATTTATAAAGAAGGTGATGTGCTTTTAAAAATTCAAATACTAATGTAATTTTAGCTTCCTCATCTGTGAGAGCTTCTGATAAATTTGGGGTCAGTCCTATCCTGTTTATTATTGGCAAATAGTGAGTACATTCTTCAAAAATATGTCTAATCGTGAGAATGGACTGACAATATTTGCACGTTGGAGGTGGCAGTTTTCTGATTAGGTGAGAGTGCGTGAGGAGAGTATGACCTAATCTCAAGCGGGTTAGAGCAACTTCCTCCCTACGGCTGTTGCAGTAGGATGTTGACCATGGTTTTACAGATCGTTTTATTATGTTTTATATGGTCATATTATGTTTTATTAGCAATACAGATTATTTTTTTTCACTTTATTACAAAACTCAAGGCTCTATCTCTATGTAATAGTGATATAAAGGAATACTGTTTCTTGGGTACTTGTGAAATTAAAATTCATGAAAAATTATAGATAAAACAAAATTATTGGTGCATATTAAATTGTAATTACTGTTTTATTTAAATTTGAGTTCATTGCAATGTTTTTGAATATACATTGTTTTTGGGAATACCAATTCTATATATACAAATTATTCAACAGCTCAAATTTTCACTTGCCGGATGATTAAATAGTTGGATTTTTATAGTTTTTACATAATTCAATATTATCTAAATTTTATTTTTCTTTCCATATTTTAATTTTTAAATTATTAATATCAAATATATTCATATTTCTTTGCATTATATAACTTCATTTCGTTAATTATGTTATTTTACCTACTTATTCAATTACCTATGTATACATTTTATTTTCCATTTCTTTCATCACTTTATTTTATTAATTCCATTCTGTAAAAATATTTACTTTATGTCATTCTGTTTATATCTTCTTTTTTATTTTCTGTATTCATTGATTGTTATCTTGTTTTGTGAATCCCACAAAAGAAATAATGTCACTCTTCTCACGTTTTCTTACACTGCAAAAAGCTAGAAAGTGTTTATTACTATATTTGCCACAAGGGGTGCTTCAAATTACAATCAGGCATATGTTTATATTGTGGAGAGGGAGGTCACCTTCTGTTCACAACTTTCACATCTCTATTTTTCAAAATGATGATCAATAAACTTACAGGACTCTGATTTAATTGTTGTTTAATATAATGTAATTATAGCCTATGATTAAATTGAGAATGAATAATTTATTTTAAAAGAAACATATTCCCTGTAATTCCATTCATATTCTTTTTATTAATCCTAACTTATCATTTCTATTCATTATTAAATTAAATTATTTATTATAATTTTTTTTACTGTATTTTTAATGTTTTAATTTTTTTTCAGGTAAGTGCATTCAAGATTCATGTTTTTTTATGACAGCATTAGTGAGTACTCTATAATTTATTATTAAATCTAAACATAAGATATTTTAACAATATGATTATGGGACAGCTATAATGAAATATATAGTAATGATTTATTTATATATTTGCTACCACAAGTCTTAATTATGATCAACGAAAAATGAAAAAGAAATTATGTTCATTATATACATAGTATTGACCAATAATGCGTTCCTACTGTGTTGAAACCATGTGATGATGTTAATGGATCTCATGTGTGTACAATTTGTAATGCTCACTACCAAAAATCTTTGTTTAATAACACAAAGTATTCTATTGCCATTATTTGGTCTCACTTAAAAACTTTGTTTGCCAATAATTGGCTCAAATACTTGTTCATTTCCAGATTTGGAATTTAAATTGCCTTTTACTGTTTGGAAATATCTCTTCTTTTTGGCCATGATTATATTTAAGTCGAAAGTCAAAAAAATTTTTTTGGCAATATAAATAAAAATAAATTAAGTAGTTAGTAGATAATACTAATATAATATTATAGAGGTAAGGATTATACAAAACAAATGATAAAAATTTTCTTAATTGAAAGGACACCTTGAAGTCAAGACTGAACTCGTGTTAATCCTGTAAGAAAAATTAAAACCGTCATATTGCCTGCAAACAGTTCTATCGGTACTAAGGCGTAACAATCAACCTTTTAATTCAATTGAGGAGTTAATAGTCGACCACAGATTGATATAAGGAAAAGATGGTCGGGGTGTGGTCAGCAAAGATACACAAATTAACAAAACTTATTTATTTGTGCCGATGTTTCGACCTGAATTTCAGAATTTCATCAGGGTGACTTGGGCAGAAGTACCGGCTAAAGTCACTTGACAAAATATATTTACAAAGACATTATATGTCTAGATAATTAAATTAAAAAGTTTCTGATAAAAATTCTAGAATGAAGGTTGACTTAATAGGTTATATAGAACCATTTTTATGGATTTTTATCATCTACAACTTACATTGCTGATATTTACGTTTCCTTTCATTTCACCTATGTTTATTTTGTTCCTTCTTATAATGAAAATAAAGCATATCAAATGTAATGCTTTAATGTTGTACTGTATGATCATTAATTTATAGGTCTAGTGGTTATGAAGAAATATAATCATGTTCAATCCAATAACTAAAAGCATGTATTTCCTTTTGATATATGACGATACAGACTAAATCTTAAAAAAACATCAATGCTGAAACTTCAAATAAACAATATAAAAAAATATGTGCAAAGAATCCTCCACACAAAACAGATATGCTCCTTATCCATAGGCCAAAGCGGGAATGCTAAGTATATCCTCCCTCAGCCAGCACTAGTGGTACTTATGGAGTACCAAATGAACTCGAAGATAGCATCTAACCCGTTACAATGCAATGCCGAAAAAAGTCAAAAGAACAAAACAATGAGGCTTCTCCACCCAAGTCACACTGATGAAGGCCCTGAAGTTCAGGTCGAAACTTCGACACAAATGAATAAGTTTTGTTTATTTGTGACGTCTTTGCTGGCTACACCCCTGTCCATCTTCTGCTCATATTAGATCAATTAATGCTCTAGGTTTTTGAAGATAACTTAAGTTGTATGAATTCAAAAAGCTGATGTGTTTCTGGCACTTGATTATTAAGTATCTATTATTAGGATGTTGTTTTATAACATATGGGGGAGAAAGTATGGGTCCTCATTTAGCGATCTATTTGAATCGACCATTAAGAGCTCTTTCAGACCGAGTTAATTATTGATGTTATTTGATCTTCTTAAATTTTTTTTACTAGGTTCTGAATGAATCCGTGGATCCATATAATAGGTTATAAATTTATTTATTTTATATTTTAAAAATATTGTTAACTCATCTCAGAGCCAATTTATTAACATATATAGTTGTGCATAATTTTATCTTTTATGTTTGCTAGTTGTAAAAAAAAGTAAATTTTATCATTATGACTCTTTTTTTAATTTGTATGTATTTATTGAAATTTATGAGTACAACATTATTAAATAAAAATACATCTAGTAAATGTGATGTAAGTTCTGTTTCAAATGCATTATACAGTCTTGTGTAGAAACTATCATCGCCAGCCCTCCAGTAACATTTCTACATCAGATTTTGAAGCCATTTTCTCTTTCAGGATTATCAGGGATAGAAGAAGAAATCAGGTTAGAAAGTAGTGGATTTGGGAGTTTATAAGTTGGGTGGGTTAGGGAGTTTTTAATGGAAGGATTGATGTCTGTTTCAGGCTAGATTTGTTGCATATGGAACATAAAGGTCTTTATGGATGATTTTATTTGAGACAAAGTAAGGAACACTAAGGATTTTATGAAAGATTTTGGATTGTGAGGATTGGACATAGGAAGAATTTGATGGTTGATATTGAAACAAAATTAGAAATAATTTATTTTAATATAGATACGTTCCATATAGAAATCAATTTATATTTTATATTAATGAGTTATTCTTTTACTATACCCTTAATTTTAAACGTATATAAGGAATGAATAAAATTATTTAAAAACAAATATTAAAATATCTGATACAAAAGACATATCCTTCATTAGTGTTCTCTTGTCCGGTTATACATGTTCTGTAGACTGAACTTAACTTAATC
>NW_027106615.1:116888-127918 GCF_000696795.3 Halyomorpha halys
AGCTTGCTTTTTGGATAAACAAAACAAATTAACAATCTTAAAATGATACATAAAATAAAACATATTAAAAAACCTTAGCCATCAAAATATACTATTTACTAAAAAAGAGCATATTACAATATATATATATAGCTTCTGCCATTCTTCTCTATCCTGTGCAGCAGCCATCCATTTAGCTGTATTTAATAAATTTGACCCGTGGGGCCCATGAACTGTATCCTATAATGTTGTGTATATGCAACCTGCGATATCAGAGCCTAAATTTAGAAATACTGGACTTTCGTATAAGTTGATTTCCAAATTGTTATCATTTTATTGATAATAACTGAGGAGAAATATGACTTAAACAACTTTATAGATAATAAATAACAATTTGAAAAATAAATTAACTATCAATTATAACAATTAACCAAGTAAACATTGAAATTATAAGAAAAGATATATTGCAGTATTTCTCAATAATACATTGACAGCGTTTATTATCGCCCATCATCTTCTTAGGTATTTAAAAACTAATTGATTATTTATCAGAGTAATTTAGGTGGAACTAAATATTACCCATAATCAAGAAAAAAATGATTTAGGACTTACTATGAGTGGACTGTATGGATAGAATTGAATAAAGGGGCAGAATTAACTTCATGTTGCGATTTTAACATATATTTTAACCAAAACAATAAAATTAAATACACAAAATGAAAAATTAAACTTGAAACCAAAAGAAAGGAATTAAACTTAAGCAAATTTAAATGTTCTGTTTTTATTTTTTACTTTGAACTAAATTTTTTTATTGGAATAAATGATTTTGATTGATCAATTCATTGTATCATTCATGGTAACTTGTATATCATGCTGACTGGATGGATCTTAATTAATAATAATAATAATACTGGAAGATTGTTGATTGACTGTGTGTATTAATAAATGGAATATGGTCCGGGTGCGGTAACTTTTTTTGTAACTATGTCAAGTGTTTGTATCTTTTTTAGCCCTGACGAAGCCCTGCAACGTGGGGCGAAACGGCTCAATAAAAATAGTATACCCATTTACTATTTGAGTTTTTTATTTATTTATTTATTTGTTTATGGGGCAACCCCTGTACAAATAGAGTTAGCCTGTGAAATACATGAAATAGATAATCAATTGTAGTAATTCTACAAAAATGATGAGTTAAAGATAGTTTATATTTACTAATAACAAACAGTATACCCAAGCTGGGCTATCTACATTCGTTAAAATAAAACATTTTTTTTTGTTATTTATTTAATGTAATTTACAGCTGTACAAAATACAATAAGTAAATATGTTGTATGTTTCATATACACTTGAAAATCTTGGGAAGGAACCACCCATCGGTGGTACTTCAAACATTAATTTAAATTAGAAGGTCCCGTGGCCATCTTCTTTTCAGACGCCTTGGAGGATTATCAGGGATTGTTAAGGATGAAAGATTAAGAATTAATGGGTTAGGATGGTTAAGGAGTGTGGAATGAAAAGACGCATATCTGTTTTGGGCCAATTCTGCAAGGAATGGGATGTTAAGGTCTTCGTGAATGAGTTTATTTGTAACGTAATAAGGAGCATCAAGGATTTTACGTAGGATTTTAGATTGGATGCGGGAGGAATTTAATAGTTTGGTGGAGCCCCAGAGCTCAATTCCATATGTCCAAATTGGTCTGATTATCGTAGTGTATACTAATTTTTTCTAGTGAATGGGAAGTTTAGAGCGTTTGTCAAGTAAGTGTGTAACAAGCAGTTTCTTGTCGTTTCAGTCTTGTGTGTGGATTCCAAGTATGTCTCTTGTCAAGATGGATTCCTAAGTATCGAATCTGTTCAATAAGAAATTAAAACAAAAATACAAAAACGTTACTTCATATTTAATAATTTCAAAAAACAAAAAAAAAAAAACAGCAAAAACTATACCTCCTATTGGGACGATGAGTGTCCAGCTCTAAGCAAAAGGTTTTGTGTTACATATATAAAAAGCAGTTTAAAATCCAATCCTGAGGGCACAGACAGAAATTCATACAACTTATTTCGGTTAATATTGCTTAGTTTTGGCAAATATCGGATTGGGTTCTCATGATACACAGGGCAATTTGTCAAAAAATGGAAACAATCCTCCAGGACCGTTCCATCACAAGCTGGACAAAGCTTCTGTGGGTCAAAAGTATATTTGTGTGGACCGGCATTTAGAGTAATTGCATATTTACTGGAGAGTCGTAGTTTTGCAATTATTCTCAAGTGAGTTATAGGGCAGCTGATTTTTTGGTAGCTTTGAGGAGCATTCGTTTTAATGAAGACCCTACTGTACCACGGGTTATAGGTCGATTCTCTTAATAACAAGAGGTCTTTATCCTTGACAAATTCCCTGTATCTATCCAAGATCTCCCCCATTCTAATTTTGATATTTACCGGATCATTAAGTAGTATCGGGTGAAATATTCCAAAGCTCTCCAATATTTTTCTTATCTGCATTACCCAATTATATTGCAGACTGTTATTGTGGTTGTTACTGTCTAGATGCAGTAGCTTTAAATAACATTGTTTCATGAAGCGAGTACAACTCATGAAAGTATTTTTATTAGCCAGGACAGAATTTGCTTTAAAACGTGATATCCCTCAGGAATGGATGCCACTTCTAGTCTTACCATAAAGTGTGGGGTGTTTCGTTGTAAACACAGTAGTCGTTTGTTAGGATGGATCTTACTTGCTTGTTTACTTTCTTCATTCAAGCCTGCCTTACTTCTTCCCTTCTCATGCTGGACTGTGGTTCAGCTTAACTTCACTCACTCATTGTTGATAAGGGAAAATGAATGAATTAAATGTGGTAATATTGATTGAAGTATTCAAATGTGTCTGATAGTGACCAACTCTATATCTAATATGTCTAATGACTTGGCGGTCTGCTAGGGTATAGTTGATCTTCAATTGTTTTCTGTAGTGGTTAAATGATCGAGACAGTTTCATGTTGTTTTGAATTATAGTCGAGAATGTGATTATTAAACACTAATAATATTGTCCGTTTTGTCCATTTCATTGGTTTTCTTCAATTATGTATATTTTGCTCTGTAGATTACAGAAAAATAAAAAAAAAAGTGGGAAAAATAACTTATTATGGATTAAAAGATTTGGTATTAGTTTGAAGGAAAAAATAAATGACAATAATTTCTAATTTTTAATATTAAAAATAATTCTATAATAATAATAATTTTATTTCTACACCACATTTACATGTAATTAACCATAATTATAATTCTTTAATATATTATATGTATATATCTTTTAACTTTAGTTATTAATCCAAGTCCAGTTTCCTAAATGAACCTTGTAACCCATCGGCTGTCTTGTTATCAGGTGGTCTTTTGGACTCATCCACCCTCAGTGTCTCCTCGTAGATGAACCATGGTCTATATTCCCTTATCATGTTGTAATAATTCTCTGTGAACAAGAGTTTATGATCATTTTAGATTTTTTTGAGACTTGCTGGTTTTGTTAGTAAGGCGGATAAAAAAGAAAAAAATCATAGTAAATATTTGAATGGAATATGGTCCGGGTGCGGTCAAAAAAACTCAAATAGTAGATAATTATACTATTTGAGTTTTTTTGACCGCACCCGGACCATATTCCATTCATCTATAGTCACGGTCAATCAATAATCTTCCTCCATAGTAAATATTATTTTTCTAAATTATAATCAACAAAACAGTTTTATTGCTTTAACTAATCGAATAGCTAATTCAACATTTGGTTGTTGTCATTAATTATAGTTGATAAAATTGTAAATGTTTACTGAATTATATTTTTAAATTCACTTACTACATAACTCTTCTATCGAAGGACCCGTTCCATGATAATCCTTTGGTATCTCATCTAGGTCCAAATGCTTGTCGAGACCTGTGGTTTTCTCATGTGCCTTTATCTTAACAAATAAAAAAAAAAAATTAGATCAATGTGAATTTGTGAAAATTATATTACTTATAGCAATAATTATGGGTAGTAAACCTAGTTAAAATATTATATTCATTGAGATTGGTACCTGGTCATAATTAATCAATATATATTGTAATAATTTTAAAAAATATTAAAAATTAAATAAAAAGAATCTGAATAGTTTTTAAACTTTTTTCAAATATGAAAGAATAACTTGGGTTCAAGTTGAGAACATTAATAATAAATAGATAATATAATTTTATTATATAACAAGACTCTTAATTTTATTATATAAAAAGAGAGACTCTATATCTCAGGGCGTGTAGTTGCTAGACAATCAGAAACAGGCATTTACAATAATTTCAATTAATTAAATTTTATCTGTTTTACAAATATATTCTAACTTAGTTATAACCAAACTAACCAAGCTCTATATACTAATGATCCTCCTTTGTTGATTCTTTGGCGCCTTCCTTGTTCTCAATCCCACTGTTCCGTCCTAGCATCAAAAATGGCTTCCTTCCTGACAGAAACTGACGACGACATCTTCATACTGAGAGACCATCTCTCCTTGGCGCCACAGACACAACTGACACAAGTTCAAAAACAAAACCTGCCTTGAGGTTACATGTAAACATCGATTGTTCCCCAACAGTTAGGGATTCTTCCAAATGATTTTTTTTCTGAATATTATTCATTTGCACTATTCCTTGATTTCTATTTTTCCTTTAATTTACTGTATTTTCAATTATGATGGGAAGAGTTAAAATAGTTTTTTATGATATTGAATCTGCTCAACATGGCCTTGATTCAACATACCGCCATCTTGGTTTTTTGTATCACGAAGTTATTATCAACAATGAAACTTGGTTAGCTTGCTTTTTGGATAAACAAAACAAATGAATATTAAAATGATACATAAAATAAAACATATTAAAAACCATTTATACATCAAAATATACTATTTACTAAAAAAGAGCATATTACAATATGTATAAACATTTTTTTTTTCGGTTGGGTATATTGACCTTTTAGGTCTTTGTCCGCCTCAAACCAGCCTTCTCTACACCTCTCTGTCTTGGGCCTACTGCTTTCCAGCTTGCTGGAATCTACCTGCAGCTCTTTCGCATCTTTGTTGATTCTTACTATCCATCTGGTTTTTGGCCCCCCACGTGTTCTCTTGGCAACTGTACTGACATTCATTGTTGTATAGAGGCGTTCTGAAGGATTGCTTCGAGCCACATGTCCCTCCTATCTTAACCTGCTTGCCTTTATAACGTGAGATATTGGCTGACCCGTCTTCGCAAGTAGTTCAATGTTGTTTCTCCTCCATGTGTTAAGGCTCTGATCCCAGATCATTCCTGTAATTGTGAGGACTTTCCATTCAAATCTCTCAATTCTGCTCTCTAGGGTACCTGTTACGAGTCAGGTCTCTCAGCTGTATATCAGAGCTTGCTTTATCATGTCATTTTAAACCCTTATCTTCCGATTTTTAGTGATTTATATATAAACAGATATTTGTGTATTGCAGCTAGCACTACCCAGTGTGGACCACTGGTGTTTGTGTCTTTCCATCATGCACTATGGTGGAAGTATGTCAGTAATTGTAGTAGTGTGGGAAGTGCAGTGGTTGTAAATAGTTGATCTTGGGTTTAATATTTCATTTCATTTTATCTTCATACCTATTGAAAAAGGTTTACTACACCAACTTTATTAGGTTAACTTTGAAAAATGTATTTCAATAAAAATGAAAATTGTACAGCTGCAACCGATGAAGGGTCTGTGGTGCAGTACTTTGTAAGGAAGTACTATTACTAGAACAACGGTTATGCAAGGAGGTGATTTTGTCAGATTTTTACCCAATTAAGGGTACCTTCTTTATGAGGCTGGGTGAACCCCAGATCTCCCTTAAGACCCTTAAGAAGGTTAACTTAATGCTACAGTAACAGAATAAATAATTATCTGCCACTGTCGGATTCGAACCCGGGTCCTTGGAGTGGTAGCACAGTGCCTTACCATTGAGCTATCCACTCCCACAATTATAAATCAAAATATTACAATTAAATCTCATTTATAGTTGGGGCTATTTTAGGATTAAAAAAAGAAAAGAAAACAGTAATCATATTAAATAACCATTTTAGGTTATTTTATGGAATTAATAACTTTTAAAAATACGAGTTATTATTTGCTGCTTCCTGTACTTATACAGTTTATAGCTCGGTCAGAAAGAAGTAAACATATTGGTATACTGTCATTTTAGGTAAAGTAAAATATTTGTATCAAATCTGGTTAAAATATTTCACAAATATAAATATTATCATTTATTTCAGTTCAATTTTAACTTTATTATTATTATTATTTTATTTTTTACTTGTACATGCGCGTAGAAGCAGTGCCATGAGTGAAGTTTTATCTTTTAGTAAGTTGATAATTTTGTCTACTTCAAGTGTGAAAGAAAAAGAACATTCTTTTAGAGAAATAAAGAACATGAGGATGATTTGTACAGTGCCAAAACATTGTTAAACAAATGAAATAAGTATTAATATTTGTATCAGTGAAATATTAGCCTGAATTAATTTTATTAAAAATATAATTTATGCCAAAAGTAATGTAAATATCTTTAAAGAGTTTAAAACATACTTTCTTTCATAAAAAAACTTTTTTATAACTAAGCCAAACTGAAAACACTTTCTGTAGTCGGTTTTTTTATTTTCCCTCATGAACTGGGTATTTACTCCTCACGTCTATAAAACAGGCGTTTATAATCCAAATTTAACGTGAATGAAAGCTCAAGGTACAGCTAGTTAGTAATAAATAATAATCATAAGAACCACTATTGTGAATTCTTACCAGTTTCCATACGTCAGCATTAATAAATGGTTTCAACATATTGAGAAATGTTTCCAATACAGGTCCGCTGTTCATGAAATGGAAGCCTCGAATGGTGCAACATGAACCTTCCTAAAAAAGATAAAAATGAAAACAAATTTAATTATAGAATTTTTAGGAACTATCTCCAAATCGAAATGCATTTTGTTCACTTTTAGTTTGGTAAATTGTGAAAGATCAGTAATTCGAAAATTCAATTCAATGTGCGTCAGGGTAAAATTGTTGTTATTTAACTCTTTGTCTTAATCAGATGTAGCCAATCTTTTTATAATCTTTGGCATATGCAATTTCTCCAGAACTGCATAATCTCCCACTCCTGGCGCTTTCATAATAGTTATTTGTATATGATGGTAACTTAGTTATCTATACCAATCGTGCTGATTCTAATTACCCTTTGTCTCAGAATGAGAATTTAGTTGTTTTTTTTTATTCCAAAATGAAATAAGAGCTGTCCTGCATCAACATGGGTATTAATCCAGAAAAAACGAATTGTATGAGGATAAGAAAACGGTTTCATTGAGTGATCAGAATATTGAGATTTAAAGGACAGATGTTGGAACAGGTGCAGGATTTCAAATATTAGGTGCCAGGATCAAGGAAAGTGGCTATACTGATGGAGAGGTGTCACAAAAAATAGGATCAGCTGGAAGAATGTTCCTCTTAATCCGGAAAGGTTTCCTGAACAGAAGATAAGTGCCAAAGAAAAACAAGCTATCTACTAATCAATGTTCTCGCCTATCCTTTCTTATTCCTCGGAGTCATGGACCCTTTCCTTCAAACAGAAGTGGCTGATCTAGACAACGGATATCAGATACTTGAGAAAGGTTGAAGGAAAGACAGGATTCGCAACAAACCTCGAAGTACAGTCAGAACCTCTCAAGAAACCATTCTAAAAGAGAGTAAATAAGAACGGCCAGGATAACATATGAGACCCAAGTGGAGGGAAGAAGACCTAGAGGCAGACTACTAGTTAGTAACCTAGGAGGAAGGTGTGCATGAAGCATCATGGAAGCGAGGGCTGGACTGAAGCAGAAGGAGAGAGCTGGAACAGGATAGAGACACTTGGTCCGAGCTGTAATAAGGGAATTCCCTCGTTGTGCAGGATTGGAGTTTGATGATGATGGTAGTGATTACAAAATAAAGAAAAAATAATTCAAAAACTTATTAACCTGCGGCTTACTATTTCCGAATCCTCAGAATATCTTGAATTGAGCACTCTAAATCAAAATTCATATTGCATTATTTGTGCATCTGTTGTGTTGATGAGTTTGAACATCTTCAGGATGATGTTTAGTATTTTGGTTGTTTGTATATGCATGTCTATACATATACATTCATTTTAACAGAGAATATTTGCTTACCTGAGCATATTTAAGAGCTGTGGCAAACAGAGTCAAAGGGTTACGTAAGATATGTCCAAGGGTGACATTGGCCATGTCTATGATGAATATGTATCCTTCTGGATTTGGTCCTTCGAGTAACTGGCTCAGATCCTGTACCATGTATGCTATTCTAAGAATCAATTCCACATCATACAAGGATGCATCCATGGGTAACACCTTGTACATGAATATTGCTGGATGTCCTTTCTTATGAGGTAATACACCAATTTGTCTGAAATCGATATCATTATTAATTTACCGAGTTAAAATTTAGTCATAATTATCTTTTTCTGTTTTGTTCTTTTTTTTTAGCTATGAATTATATTCTTTGCGACTGTCAAGTGCAATGTTTTTCCAAAATGAAGCATAAAAATAATAAATAAACAACTTAAATGTAAAGCATTTACTCTTAACAATTAAGTTTTATTATAGGTACGTTCAGACAGTTGAAATCCTACTTATTTTTTTAATCTTCATTTATAAAATTGTTCTAGTTTGCCTTGAAGCTTTGTCTGTTAATAATAACTTATTCATATATTTTCATGAAAGAAATCATTTATTATAGCTCAAGAAATTTACTTTTTTTCTTAAGGTCTTCTGATAACTAGTAGTAATAAGAATCTGATGTGCGCATCACACAATTTTCACTTACTACTCTAAGTTTTGTGTAGACTGGTGGGATCTTGTGGAAGTTATCGCTATTATTGTAATTTTCTAAAATATATATTAGATCAGTATTAATGATTATACAGCGAAGTGAGCTGATATCATTTATGTTACTATAGTTACCATCTTATCACTTCCTCAAATGTAGCAACAGCGAAGCATTACCTGATATAAAAAAAAAAAGATTGAAATTAATAGTTATGCATGTAATTTGACTCCCATGCTTTCGTAACCCCATTTTTCTTATCTTCTGCCTTATAAAATGATATCAAGTATTGGTATAGTTTTCACTTGTACGAAGGTGACCAGTTTTGGCTCAACACCATTGAAGGGTCAGGTCTCTACTTTACAGAAGCTGGGTGATTAGTATCAGCAGTATCTATCGACCCCAGAATTAATACAAATTTTCACAGTTGTTGTAGTGTAACTTCTTTACTGGCGTTCTACAACTGAAGAAAAAAAATTATCTATACGGGAATAAATTGATTTCGTGACGCGAGATGAAAGGGTAGTGAGAGGGAGGGTTGGGTGCAACGCTGGTCAGTTTTAGCAGGAAACGTCTTGTATTGCAACAGGAGAGTAGGAACTTACAGTAGCTTAACAATTTCGGCAGTGTCCTCTAGCTTAAGCAGGAGAAGCGAGGTTAGAAACAAGTGGGTTTGGGTAGTTTGGAATTTTATCATGGAAGGATTGGAATCTCGTTCTGGCCAATTCGGTAATATGTGGAACCATTGAGGTCCTGATAGATGACTTCATTTGTGACTAAGTAAGGAGCATTAAGGATTTTGCGAAGGATTGGATAAGAGAGGAAATCGATGGTTTAGTGGAGCCCCAAATCTCGACTCCATATGTCCAGATTGGCCTTATTACAGTCATGTAGATCAGTCTTTTGTAATGGATTTGAAGTTTAGACCATTTGTCTAGTAAGTGCTGTAATAGTCGGAATTAACGAGCAGTTCCTGTCTTTTCAGTCTTGTATGAGGATTCCAAGTGGTCATTTGTCCAAGGTAATGGATCTGTTCGACAAGAATAAGTGGGGTATTATAAAAGGATACTGTGGGGCAGGAAGTAATGGGTAGTAACTGTATATCTGTCTAAATGCTACTAACAGATTGCTAAATACTCCCATCTACGTTTTTATCTACACGTCGGTTCAGTGTTTATTAACATTTTAGGAATCCGTTCGTTAATAGGTCCCACAATCTTATAGCTCCATTTTTTTCTCGTTATTGCTATAACTTGAATTATATTTACTAGACGCAGATCTCTCAATTCAGCGTTGTATAACCTACTAAATTCTCCCGTTAATTCATCATTCATCATTCTTCAGTTCGAATATTTTGAGCAATTCTTTATTTTCAAAAACCATAAAGCCCTGTTCCTCCCTTAGTATAAGAGACCACGTTTAAAATCCGTCAACAACAGTGGGGAAAATGATAGTTTTGTAAATTCTAACTTTAAAGTTTTTGGACAGAAGGCGCGAAATAAGCAATTTCGAAATCATAAAATACCAAGCATTTCACCAGCTTCAACCTAGCTTTTATTTGCTCATAAATTTCGTTTTATCTAGTTACCGTAAAACCTAAATACTTTAACTCATCTATCTGTTCAAACGTATTTCCTCCTATAGTTCCCGTTTCTACTGCTAACCATTCATTTTGTTTTATTCGTAATTATTTCGAAACATAGTTCCTCACTACTGTTTATTAACGTTAGTTTTATATTGTTTAAATAAATAATTTAAGTTTTATCCATTATAGACTCAACACATTTTATTTTCATTTCATTACAAGTTCGACGTTTCGGCCATCCTCAGGGACAAACTTAATACAATTTTTGAACTAAATGATTGAAAAACTCAACTTCATGCAGGCTATTCTGCCCAGATTAAATCAACAATTTCTAATTAGTCAATTTTCACATTAAAAAAAAAATTAAAATTCATTTATCACAGTCACTTATTTGTTAAAACTTTATCACAACAATGCTTGTAACTCGTTTATTCGAATTATTATTTCGAAACATAGTTCCCCACTACCATTTATAAACGTTTTTTTTTTTTGTTTTTTTTTTTAATAATTTATTTATTGATATTTACAACTGTATACACATATATACAAGTAAATTTGCTGTAGGTGACATAGTAACATGATAAAAACA
>NW_027106615.1:128888-136092 GCF_000696795.3 Halyomorpha halys
GGATCTTGTATAGCAGTCCTGGGTGCCAGACTCGATCAAAAGGAAGAATTAAAAATATATATGAACCAACGAATTATCGAATAACGAAGTACCGGAAGATGAAGAAGAAACGTAATATAGGTGATATAACTGATAGGAAACGTAATATAACTAAAAATAGTTATAAATGTCATAAAGAGGTAGGTGTAAAAGATAGAACAGATAGGTGAAGTAGATATGGTATAAGTGAGGATATTAAGAATTTTTACATATGGTATATGTAAAAAGGAAGATATTGAGAAAATTAATAAAAAATAACCAACAAACATAGTGGTAATAACATGTCAGATTGAAACAGTGTAGGAATGAGAAAAGGAGGGAAGTCAGGTATAGAATGTCCCCAGTTTCTAGACCAACCTAGGAAGGGTAAGATTTTTTTCTTTATAAAAACGTTGGTTAACAATAAATAGTTTTCTTTTACTATTTCGATACCTTTATTGACCGCCACCCGAACTCTCTTCCTACAATCTACTTCATATGGTAAACTATCTTCTTCCAAAACTATTTATTGTTAATCAAGTTTTCGCCGAACTTCAAAAGGGATTCAGAGCTATCAGATTGGAACAGAGATGTCAACTTGTTCAGTTGACATCTCCGATTGAATCTGACAGCCCTGACGAAGCCCTGTTAAGTGGGCTGAAACGTTAGTTAACAATAAATAGTTTATTTACTATTTTGATACCTTTATTGACTGCTACCCGGACTATCTTCCTCAAACCTACTTCAAACGGTCAGCTATCTTCTTCCAAAACTATTTATTGTTAATCAAGTTTTCGCCGAACTTCAAAAGGGATTCAGAGCTATCAGATTGAAACAGAGATGTCAACTTGTTCAGTTGACATCTCCGATTGATTCTTACAGCCCCGACGAAGCCCTGTTAAGTGGGTCGAAACGTTAGTTAAGAATAAATAGTCTTGTTTTACTATTTTGATAGCTTTATTGACCGCCACCTGGACTATCTACTTCATACGGTCAGCTATCTTCTTCCAGTTTATGATAATTGATCTTAACTGGTTTGTTTATGTTTTTTTCCATAGAAATAATTCCAAATTTTGTTCCTACGACCATTACATTAGATTCCTTGAAAATTGTACGTAAAGAAATATTTAATTCTCTCTCCAACCTTCCAAGTCAAGGACTTCTGGTTTTTTTGTTTGTCTGCTCTCTTACTACTGTTCCTGCACAGAAGGTGATTATTTTACAAAATCTGCTCAATCTATTTTCATATATTTCATTTGTTAGATTTTGATCTAGGAAACCCCACAATTTTGAACTTTTTTTTTCACTGGATTGATATTCTCGTATTAATAAACACTTGTGTAAAATAAAATCATTTTCAAAATAATAATAATAATTATGAAATCCCCTGGCAAAAAGTATTTGCACATTTCCGATTATTTTTTTTATTTTGAAAGTAAATACAAATTTAATATTTCATAAAAAGTCCATTGGCATCAATAATTGCCTGTCGACGCCTGAGCATGGAGTGGACCAAGTGAAGACATTGTTTCCCATTCTTGGACCAGTACATGTTTCAAATGGTGTCTTCGAGTAATGTGATGCTTTCTCACATGCATTATACATTCTGATGCAAGATGTGCCGTACATTTTCAATAATATTTCTGTCAGGTGATCGAGGAGGGGTGTACAGCTGTCTTTGCACATTGAATATGAACCACTCCTTGTAGTACAAGAGCCCAAGAGGAGAAGAAAGACAGTTATCTCACCCCAATTTTTGATTACTTTAATGAAAACTAGGCATAATTACTAGTCAAAATTGATGAGTCTGCCAGGTATAGGTAGGGGGAATAAAAATGGCGGCTGTTTCAAAAAGTTAAAAATAATTAATTTTTTATTCAGGTCTATATCTTTCAAACTACCAACAACAATAGAAAACCTAAGAGAACGTCATTTAAAGAAGAGCAAATTTTCTAAAAATTTTAATAAAATTTTCTAGTTTTCGAGATTTAGCTTTTTAAAAGGCAACATTTCACAAAAATGTTGTATGGGACGTACTGAAAGATCAGTAGTTAGTGAATTTATTTTGAAAAATTTATATCTCAAATTAAAGCTAGTTTAATGAGCTATAAAGTAGTTTTTGATGTTTATCTCCTACGTAGTAGTTTTCATGAAATTTTCTAAAATAAATTGATTTATACTTGTACCGACAAATTTTCATTTGCGAAATTTATATTCATATGTGAATAACTACCCCTAAATAAAAATAACTACCCCTACGAAGAAAAGTATCAAAAACTACTTTTTAGTAAGTTAAATTTCCTTTATTTTGAGTGTTGGCAGACATATGTGCGTCTTATGGATCTAGAGATATATTTTTTTAAAAATCCAACATTTTATACGAAGAACAAGAAATTAGCATTTTGTAAGTTTATTTTGTCAAATATCATAAAAACTGCTACCCCTACAAAGATAAACATAATTAACTATTTTATAGTAAATTTAACTAGCTTTCATTTGAGCGCTGGCAGACATCGGTATGTCCAATGGTTTCTGAAATAAAGTTTTTCATAAATCAAATTTATCGTCCGAACAACTATAAATCAATTTATTTTAGCAAATATCATGTAAAGTATTACTCCTACGAAGATAAATGTCATAAACTACTTTATAGCCCATTAAACACGCTTTAATTTGAGTGCTAATAGACATCTGTAAGTCACATAGTTCTTGAGATATAGAATTCTCAAAATAAATGAACTAACCACTAATCTTTCAGTAGATTTTTAAGAAATTTTGCTTTTTAAATAGCTATATTTCGAGAACTATTAGACGTAAAAAGCTGTTTTAGGGCTAATATTTCAGCAAATTTACCCTTCTTTAAATAATGTTCTCTTAGATTTTCTAGTGTTGATGGTAATTTTTAAGATATAGAGCTCCGAATGAAATATTAATTTTTTTTTAAGGTTTTGAAACAGCCGCCATTTTTTATTCCCCCTACCCCTATATATGACAGACTCATCAATTTTGAGTATTAATTATACATAGTTTTCATTAAAGTAATTAAAAATTGGGGTGAGATAACTGCCTTTTTTTCTCCTCTTGGGCTCTTGTACTAATACCATAACATGTTCACCACCATGTCTTACGGTAACAGAAACATTTTGCTTTTTCAATTGTTCCTTACGCCGCATCCAAATACTCTTCCGCCCATCGGACCCAAACAGATTGAACTTGCTTTCATCAGAGAATATGACATCCTCCCAAAAACTGAGCGGCTTATGTAAATATTCTCTGGCAAAAGCAAGAGGCTTATTATGGTTAATTTCATTTATATAAGGTTTCTATGGAGGTACTCTTCCATGCAGCTCTTGAGAATCCATGCAGTACCTGATAGTGCTGCCACTGACCTGAACGAACGCCAGTAGTTGTATAGACCACAATAGTCAGGTCTCGAGAACTTACTCAGGGATACTTCACAGCGTCAGTTTTCATCTTTCTCCTCATCCTGGAATTCAATTTTTTCGGACGGCCTTTTAGCTCACTGTTTTCAGTTTTCTCACGTTCCTCACACCTCTTTATAACGTACCTGGGAAAAATTAATACTTAATAAATCTGGAATCTCACGATATGCTTTTTTTTTTTTTTTACCCCGCAACAAAACAATGTTTTCGCGAGTTCCCAGACGCAATTAACTTGTTTTCTGCATTGTAATTAACCAGTGACTAAAGTATTTAATTCTTAATGTTTTAATATTGTAGGAAAACATTAGATAGAGTAGATAATACTGGTGTAAGAATTAATAAATTGTGAGCAAAGGATATCAGTTATAGTACCCAAACTGTGCTAATACTTTTTGCTAGATGATTTTAATATTTTTTGTATTTTTATCCTTTAATTTAAAAAGATAATTATTGTAAACATATAGAATTGTTTTAGTTTTAAATATACTTCTTATTAATTTGAAGTTCAATGGATTATTATTTCCCTTATGACCGATAGTTTTATAAAAACTGGGTGTGCAAATACTTTTTACTGCCACTGTACATCTTTGAAACTACCAACAACAGTAAAAAACCTAAGAGAAATCATTTGTAGTAGAGAACATTTTTAAAATATCACCCCTAATAGAGCTATTTACGTCCAATAGTTCTCGAGATATAGCTTTTTAAAAAGCAACATTTCATAAAAATGTACTGAAAGATTTGTAGTTAGCTAATTTATTTATAAATTCACAAAATGTTAATTGTTCAGATAAAAATTATTAAAATATTAAAACTACTACTCCTACTTAGATGTGCTGACACATTTGTACGTGTTATGGTTCCTGAGATTTTTTTTTTTATAACGTTGTGTGTTCGATTCCCACCTGCTGCAGTCAATGTTTATTTCACGATGGCTCTGAGAAACGAATCTTGATATTCCACTCTGGATCTTTTATGGCAAACTTGAACCAAAAAAAAAAATTAATATACTTACTCACATTTTATCTCTGATGTCATTTAAAATAGGATTGTCCAATTCCCTATCTTTCCACATCCTCGGGTTCTTAGTTCTTAGTGTATAATTTATATCGATTGTTTTCTTGCTCAGTTCTAAGGAGAAATTACACGCAGCCAGGAAAACCAGAAGTTGTTCGTCTGTAAAGGGAAAACATGTTTATAACTGTATTATGAATATCTAGTAATGAGAAGCAATTAGAGTAATTGCTACCTGATACAGGAGGCAGGTGCGGTTGCTTCTCCAGCCATGTCCTCAGGGCTTGGATATCCTCTTTCTTGTAGCGTTTGTCCACGGTCATCACGTCTTCCGCCTTCACGGACCACCATTTTTTGTCAGATGTTTCTGTGCCCGGCATGTTTAAGATTTTCTGAAACTGTATAAACAATTTATCCGTCTATTATAATGTTTTATTTGGTTTCTTCAAAATATATATTTGTATATTTATAAACATAAATAAGGAGCTATCTGGGATCCAGTTACTGACATACTTGCACCTTAGTACATGATGGAAAGACTACAACCAGACACAAACACCAGTGGTCCTCACTGGGTAGTTCTGGCTGCAATTTAGACACAAATATCTATTTATATATAAATCGCTAAAAATCTGAAGCTAAAGGTTTACAATGAAATAATCTGAATGCAGCTACAATGAATCCAGCTCTGATATACGGCTGAGACCTGACTCTAGCAGGTACCCAAGAAAGCAGAATCGAGAGAGTTGAGTGTAAAGCCTGTGTACAATTATAGGAGCGATCTAGGATCAGAGCCTTAGCACATAGATGAGAAGAACTAACACTGAACTGCTTGCAGAGAATGATCAGTCAACAAAAATCCTAGAAAAATTAAATTTACGGTTTCAACAGCCACATCAAACCGTTCCAATCGCAGGGAGGAGGTAGCTATTGCCAGATTGAGAATAGGTCATACGAGTTTAACTATATATATATATATATATAGATATCTGATCAGTAAGCAGCCACCGCCAAAATGTCAATACTGCAACAGTGTACTTACGATCAGTCACATATTTGAGAAATCCCATTTCTATTCCGCGAACTTGAGTAGATTGGGAGTAGGACCGAGTGTATCGGATGCTCTGAATGATGACCATAAGAACGTGGAAATGGTCTTAGTTTTCTCAAAAAGGAATGGCATTTTGAATAAGTATTAAACCAGAAAATCCGTTCTTATACGTAATAAAAATTACCAAAAGAAGTAATTATTTAAATTATTTTCGAAATTATTTAAAGAGAAAAATAAAGTGAAATAGAATTATAAATATAAATGAAACAGAATTATAAAGCACGAAACATGGGCGTTGATGATCTCAGGTTTTTACGCCTTACAGCCCCAGACAACAACCACAACAACAACAACGGTTTCAACAGTATTTAGTGTTGATTCTAGTGACCATTAACATCAACCTCACTTGAAACTGAGAAAAGATTGAATTTTAACACTCCTAAGATTCCTTTAAATCATACCAAAAAAAAAGTCCTTGAGTGGGAATGTCAAGACTTATTTACGGGTACCTCCGCGAAACAAGTATTTACTGATCCAGATAGGATTCGAACCCATAACCTCCTGAACCAAACACTCTAGAGGACTCACATCCCAGCGTAGTTTGATATCTCATCCTCGTTTAATTAGTTTTCTTAAATAGTATTTTTATTTTAAATTAAGGTTGTGCACTGGTCTGAAGGCCTGTTGTAACCCACTTTTCAGAGAGATCGCCCCTCCACCACGACCTGGGAGGTGGCAGAGCACGATTCTCTTAGTTGACGTCCTCGACTAGGGAAGGCCTCAGACTCTTCAAGTCTCAGGTCTAAATTTTCACCATTCAACCGGCGGAACGGCCCCTCCCCGTTCCAATAATCCACTAGCGTAAGCCAACCAAGTTACAACCTTCATTGGACCCCTCACCTAACCTTATAATGCCAAAAGGCAATACAAGGTATCCTGTTAAGGAGGTTGTGTGTTAACCCAGCTATACATATAGCATACCTCCTATATGTACGTAACAAATACCCACTAAAATCATTACAGGAGGGTATGAAAAAAAAAAAAAAAAAAAAGTGCACTGGTTCTTTAAATCTGTAAACATTAATTTTCACAATATTTATTGGTGACAATACCGTATTAAGTTACATAATGAAGTTAGTAACATTTTATTCAACAAGTAGCGGCCAAGAGCCAACGAAAAAAGACCCCTAGGCATGGGAAAGAAAGCCTTAAAATGAGATTTGACCCATACCCAAATCCCCATACCCAACTCAAAAACTGTTCATTTTTTGGCCCAACTTCCAGTGAAACGTCCTTGGGTATCGATGCCCGTGTCGAAATTTATTTGAACCGTCCCGATTTCCCAGCTATTATTTTAAGAATTTATTTATTAATTACTGTAAAAGTAGGAACCGACGTGCCATTTTCTGTCTTTTTAGTCTTGTTGGAGGATTCCAGGTTAGCCGTTTGTCCAGATGTAGTCCAAGGTAGTGGTTCTGTTCGACAGAAGAAAGAGCAACAACATTAGGGGTATTCATGATGTTGTGTTAAATGTAAAATGTTATAACTATAAGATTGTGAGCAGCCCTATTTGAAGTCATGTTAAACGTTAAATGCATAAGAGCCCCTAGCGGATTTTCTCAGCAACTTGTTGTATAAGCCTTTATGTTTATAACCTTCCTTCCAGACCCTCATGTTA
>NW_027106615.1:137372-140132 GCF_000696795.3 Halyomorpha halys
TATTATATAATTCTAAAATATTATAAGAAATAATAGTTCTATGGTTGTATAGGAATAACCTTAGGGGCAGCCTTGAGATGTACCGCAATTACTCCCCATACCAGGAAATGCCAGTTGCTTAGCTTATTATCAAGCTGTCGATACACGCAAGCGGATTAGTTGAAGAACCGGGGAGAAGAAAAAGTCAGTTATTTCACCCCAATTTTTTATTACTTTAATGAACACTATGTATAATTACTAGTCACAACTGATGAGTCTGCCAAGTATAGGTAGGGAGAATACAAAATGGCGGCTGTTTCAATACATTGAAACAAATTAAGTTTTCATTTGGAGCTCTATATTATTAAAACTTCTACAACACCTGAAAAACTAAGAGAATATCATTTAAATAAATGAGAGTAAATTTGCTAAAATATGAGCTCTAATAGAGTGGTCAATAGTTTTCGAAACATAGCTTTTAAAAATGCACTGAATAAAGTCAATTTATTTTGAGAAATCTTTATCTCAAAAACCGTTTGATGGTTATCTATTAGCAATCAAGTTAAAGCCAGTTAATGTACTATAAAGAATAGTAGTTTTTATGATATTTGACAAAATAAACTCATGAAATGTTAATTTCTAGTTGTTCGTATAAAATGTTGGATTTTTGAAAAAATATATCTCTAGTCTCATAAGACGCACATATGTCTACCACCACTCAAAATAAAGGATATTTAACTTACTATAAAGTAGTTTATGACACTTATCTTCGTAGGGGTAGTAGTTTATTTGATATTCACATATCAATATACATTTGGCAAATGGAAATTTGTCCGAACAACTATAAATCAATTTATTTAAGCAAATTTCATGTAAAGTATTACTCAAACGAATATAAACATCATAAACTACTTTATAGCTCATTAAACTAGCTTTAATTTGAGTGCTAATAGACATCTCTACGTCAAATGGTTTTTGAGATATAAATTTTCCAAAATAAATTCACTAACTACTGATCTTCTTTCAGTAGGTTCCATACAACATTTTTATGAAATGTTGCTTTTTAAAAAGCTATATCTCGAGAACTATTGAACATAAATAGCTCTATTAGGGCTCATATTTTAGCAAATTTACTCTACTTTAAATGATGTTCTTTTAGATTTTCTATTGTTGTTGGTAGTTTGAAAGATATAGAGCTCCAAATGAAAAATTAATGTTTTTTTATCGCTTTGAAACAGCCGCCATTTTTTATTTCCCCTACCTATACTTGGCAGACTCATCAGTTTTGATTACAATTAAAGTAATCAATAATTGGGGGGAAATAACTGACTTTTTTCCCCTCTTGGGCTCTTGTACTTAGAGGCCATTTTGATAGAGTTGTTTATTTGGACTCGTATAATATTGGAAAACTTTTATTTCCGTCCAAAACTTGAAT
Organism: Halyomorpha halys; assembly: GCF_000696795.3. Classification (NCBI taxonomy): domain Eukaryota; kingdom Metazoa; phylum Arthropoda; class Insecta; order Hemiptera; family Pentatomidae; genus Halyomorpha; species Halyomorpha halys. Next base: position 138,787 of record NW_027106615.1, read on the forward strand.
TCGAAATTTAGCACAATCGTAATACTTTCCCTTACTTTATATTCCATATTTTGGCAAACAAGCCAATTTACCTTTAATGATAATTTATGTTACTACTCTACTAATTATATGATAATGTAGATTATATTATATGTACAAATGAAATCAAGAAAGGAATAATTTGTATGGCTTTGTGTGAGAGTTTTAAATTGAATGTCGTCAATGTGCATATGTAGTTCGACCTCCTCTCTTTAGTCCCAAGGCCTTCCGAATCGGATATTATATACGCACCTTCATTTTATATATTTATTTATCTTCTCAATTAATTATTGCACTGGTTTAATTAAAAATAAAAGTATATACATTATCAAAATCTCATACATGGACCAAACATACACAGTCAAACCACTGAACGATTGCACTATATGCAAATTTAAAAAAATGCATTTATTCAAGTTTAAAACTGTATTAAAAAAAAAAAATACAATAAGCAAATATTTCAGAACACATGCTAATCTTGGGAAGGAACCGCACAATGGTGGTACTTATAGCATTACTTTAAATTAGAAGATGAATTGTTAAGGATGAGAGATTAAAAACTAATTGGTTTGAGTAAATAAGGATTTTGGAATGAAAGGTATTTATGGATGAGTTTATTTAAGGATTTTGGATCGTAAGAATTGTTTACAGGGGGAATTTGATGTCATGGTGGAGTACCTCCTGCTTTACAATAATACATTACAAAATCTATTTTTTAAACCAAATAAATAGAATTAATATAAATAATATAGAAAAAGTTAGTATATTCATTGCAATAATAAGAATGGGAGGATTACCTCCCTTCATTGGATTTTTACCGAAATGAATCGTTATCCAAAGAATAATTCATGAAAAAGAATTCATTATGACTTTTATCATAATTATATTTAGACTAATTACCTTAATATATTATATACGAATTATTATTAACATAACATTATTCTCAAATTCATCATTAAAATGAATCAAAAATAATAATAATAATTTTACTTTAATAATAATTTTAGATTACCTATAATTATAGTTATTTAATTTTTTTTCTTTTAAAAGCTTTGAATTAAAATGTAAAACTATTAACCTTCAAAGTTAAATATATATGTAATTATAAGTTTTAGGCTTTACGATATTAAACCTACTTTAGAATTGCAGTCTAAAATCATAAATGGAAGATTGTTGATTGACCGTGTGTATAGATGAATGGAATATGGTCCGGGTACGGTAAAAAAAAAACTCAAATAGTAGAATTATACTATTTTATTGAGCCAACGTTTCGCCCCACGTTGCAGGGCTTCGTCAGGGCTAAAAAAGATACAAATACTATAGTTACA
>NW_027106615.1:140626-149522 GCF_000696795.3 Halyomorpha halys
AAAGATATTGGAACCTTATATTTCATCTTTGGTATATGAGCTGGAATAGTAGGATCAGCTATAAGATTAATTATTCGTATTGAACTAGGACAACCAGGAAGATTTATTGGATATGATCAAATTTATAATGTAATTGTAACAGCACACGCATTTGTAATAATTTTCTTCATAGTAATACCAATTATAGTAATACTGTTCTATCATGTTTACTTTACAAATTATTTTCGTTATTGTGGCACCACTGCCGTCCCCACTCCTCCCATTACCAACGGTCATTTTTGTTTTGACTGCCGTCAAAATAGGTATGCATTCTGTCTCATCATTTGATTTGTATTCTTTTTTCTTTTTACATCTCTTTATTTGTATGTTCTTTAATATTTCTTTTGTTATCTATTTGTTACTATTACCCTTTACATTTACTATTTACTACCTTTAATTTATCTTATTATATCTTACTTTTTTACATTTTATACCCCTGTTATTTTACACTTATGTTTTTGTTTTCCTTATGTAACTATGTGTTTGTATCTTTTTTGAGCCCTGAAGAAGCCCTGCAACGTGGGGCGAAACGTTGGCTCATTAAAATAGTATATTTCTACTATTTGAGTTTTTTTTTTTTGTCCGCACCCGGACCATATTCCTTTCATCTTTACACACGGTCAATCAATAATCTTCCAGAATACCAATTATAATTGGAGGATTTGGTAACGGATTAGTTCCACTAATAATTTGAGCCCCCCCCCCATCACTAACCTTATTATTAATAAGAAGAATAGCAGAATCAGGAGCTGGGGCAGGTTGAACAGTTTACCTTTATTGGCTAAATAGACCTGATTACCATGGTGTATAAGAGTTTTTTGTAGTTGGGAAGTTTAGATTTTTTGTTAAGTAGGTGTTGTAGCAATCGGTATCTACGAGCAGTTTCTTTTCGTTTGAGTCTAGTATGGATTCCAAGTGTCAAGATGGAGTCCTCAGTAGCGAATTAGAGATGTCAAAAAAGGTAGAGTAGATGTATATGATGTAGAGTAAAGGAGATCTAGTGGAATTATTTTGATTCTCCTATCTGGACTGGTTGAGCTTGGAGGCTCCTCCAAACTTTCCTCTCGTATCCAATCCTTAATGTTCCTTACTTTGCCACGAATAAGATCATACACGAATTCCTTAATGTCCCATATGTAACGGATCTATCCCGAACCAGACATCAATCATCCATTATAAATTCCCTACCCAACCCACTAGTTTCCAATCTTGCTTCCTCTTCCATTGTCCACAATGCTCCAAGCGCCGAAAAGAATATGGTCTCAAAATCTTCTACTGTAAAATTGATATTAGAGTCCTACCAATGGGTAGTTTCTCTACATGCATGTATCAATCCATAATGATTTTACATCAAATTTACTAGATATATTTTTTTGTAAATATCCTTAAATAAACAAAAATAAAATTGAGGAAATTATTTTTAATAGTTATTCTCGTTTATATGGGCATCGGTAGCAGCGTGGCAACGCTCCTCTCTACCTATCGGTTATGAGTTCGACCCCGGCCCCATCCGGGAGTTTCTCTAGATACCTGTCATCAATTTAACTTGATGTACTTTTATGTAAATACAGTTGTAAATTTCGATAATTGAATTTTTAAAATATATATATATAATTTTCAATACAAATTTCTTTTTAATATTAGACTATTCCAATGAGTATAACACCTATCTGGTACTAAATCCCACTTAATTGTATGTCTATTTACTTATCGAATAGAATCAAATTTTAAAATCGATTCTCTAAAGTAGCACTTCCTCGACCTTGCACGACAGCAAAATAATCGATTTTTTTTATTAAATATCGAATAATCGAGTTTTTATCGAGAATAATAAAAGTTTTGCTTGACCGCAATAATTCCTCTTACTAGGGGTATTTATGATCTTTTTTTTTTAATATTTATTTATTGCTATTTACAACTGTACATTATAATACATTTAGTAAATCTGATCGAAGTTAAATTGGAGTGTTACAGGCGTGTAGAGAAACTACCCATTGGTATCACTCTAATGACATTTTGCATTAGCTGGTCTCGTGGCCATCTTCTTTTCTGGCCCCTCGGAGGATTTTCAGGAATGGAAGAGGATGCAAGATTAGAAACTAAGGGGTTTGAGTGGTTAGAGAGTTTATAATGGAAGGAGTAATATCTGGTTCGGGCTAGATCCGTTACATAGGGAACATTAAGGTCTTTATGTATGATTTTATTTGTGACAAAGTAAGGAGCATTAAGGATTTTGGATTGTAAGGATTGAATACAAGAGGAATTCGAAGGTTTAGTGGAGCCCCAAAGCTCAACTCCGTATGTCCAGATTGGCCTTATTATCGTCATGTGTTGGAAATTTAGACCGTTTGTCTAGTAAGTGCTGTAATAGTCGAAATCGACGTGCAGTTTCCTGTATTTTCAGTCTGGTTAATGATTTGTCCAAATGTAGTCCAAGGTAGCGGATCTGTTCGACAGGGGTAAGAGTAACATCGGTAAATGAAACTGTAGGGCAGTCAGGAGGTTTTCGACGAAGGGTAAAGTTATGATGTTTAGTTTAATATAGTGAAGTGTGTTACGACAAAAGAAATTATTCTTTTTTTTGGCATGTTAATACGATATAACATTTAACATGGCTGAGAGTCTGTTACTAGGTTTGTTAAATGGATAATGGCGTCACGCAACAGACCAGCTGAAGTCCACCCCAATTTGATTGATAGGTTTGTTGCTCGTAGTTCGTGTTGTTTATGTTTTTGACATTTTTAAACTCTAATAAAGTAATGGATGAAACATTTTAAATTCTTGAAGGTTTTGGAAGGAAAGGTTAGAAAAATGCCTATAAAATCCACTAGGAGCTCCTCTGCATTTAACATATACCATGGTCTTTAAATTGGGCTGTTGACTCTCCTATACTTCTAGAATTTAGCATGCTAAAACTTTTTATATTTAACACATCATGAGTACCTCTATAATAGGGCTATTCATGATCTTTAGTTGAACATGTAAAAGTGTGTTAAATGGAAAAACTCATGTTTTTTCTTTTTTCTTTTTCGGTCAAGACATTGGAGTCCTATACTGCCTAACCATGGTTGGGGGTCAAAGTTCTTCATTTTTTGGGACCGCCACTCAATGAATAAAGTCCAGGCCGGATTCGAACCGGCACCGCCAATAGAAAAAAGGCACCGCTAATTTTTTCTTTTTTTGCCGTGTTAGTTTACTTGCTCGTATTTTGTGTTTTGATTGTGTTAGAATTGTTTAGATGTTTTTAAATCTAATAAAGCAATGGATGACAATAATAATAATGTAATGACAGTTTATAATTAGCTCATTTTGATTCTTTTCCTCACCAGTCAGAAGATCAACAAGGCACTCAGTAGCCAAACTTCCACTTTAGGTATGTTGTAATAAATTACTTTAATAAGAACTTAGGAGTAAACGATAACAAGAAGTTTTAGAAAGAAATGAGCTTAGAAAATCCGTTAGGAACTCTTATGCATTTTAACATGACTTTAAATAGTGCTGCTCACAATCCTATACTTATAAATTTTAACATGGTAAAACATTTCATATTTAACACAACATCATGAATACCTCTAATATATTGCATATATATGTAAGTGAAGGTAAAAATCTAAATATAATTTCATGAGGAAAAATATTGATTTTAAGTAATACGTATAAATAAAAAGATCGTTCCTGAAAATCGTAGCTATCCTTTTTATAGCTATATACCGATCGATAAAAATTAATGTTCCTTAGAAGTATAAAATGAGCCCTCATAAAAATGTTTATGTCAAATAGTTGCCAAGATATAACGTTTTTAAGACCAAAATATATTTTCCTAATCAATATTTTTCATTATAATCAGCAACTTCATTATGGTAAATTTACTTATATTCAATTTTAGCGTTTATAAAATAAATTTATACTGAACGTTCCTTTATATATGATATAAAATATAAGTTGATTTTCTGTTATTTGTTATAATAATAACAAGTATGTAAGAACGCCATATTATAAGTATAATCCAAGTAGGGTACTTCAAAGTGGCCCTATCTAGCTGTATTGGGACAAATCCAGTATAACTGACAACACAATAGGGGTATTCATCATCTTTGGTTTAACATGTTAAATGGAAAAACTCATGTTAAATCGAAAAAAATTGCCTTCTTTTACCGTGGTAAAACGAAATAACATTTAACATGGCTGATAGTCTGTTACTTGGTCTGTTAAGTGGAGAATGACGTCACACAATAGACCAGTTGAGATCGCCGCCATTTTTGTTGTGACAGCTCAGTTCTTTCGTGTGTTTGTGGTATTCATATCCCTGTTATTAAACCAGAATGGATAATTTTAATGATACATTTGAGAAAAAAAAACAATGTAATTTCATTCTACTATCTGAAAATTTGTAAACGCTCGCCAGAAAAAAATCTCACTATATGAACCATGTAATTATTCTTAGGGGACATATGTCCCAGAATAAAGTTATTTTTTCATTTCATTTCATAAGCTAAACTTTCATACAAATTCCACTTTTCACTCACTCTAGGCATGTTGTAATTAATTACTTAAATCAAAACTGAAGTAAACAATACATGAGGGTCTGGAAGGAAGGTTATAAACATAAAGGCTTATACAACAAGTTGCTGAGAAAATCCGCTAGGGGCTCTTATGCTTTTAACGTTTAACATGACTTCAAATAGGGCTGCTCACAATCTTATAGTTATAACATTTAATATGGTAAAACATTTAACATTTAACACAACATCATGAATACCCCTAATGCACCATAACAGACCAGACTCCTAATAAACAGGAAAAAATATAAAGCAAAAATTACAGATATTGCGATTTCAAACGACGACGATTTTAGTTCAAATGTTGGTGTGAAGCTCCAGAAATATCTGGAATTGCTAGACGAGCTAAAGCAGTTGTACCATCTAGAATGTATAGTGGTAACGCTAATCATAATATCGACGAATGGGCTGATTCCGAAGTAAACACTGGCAGGAACAGATTTTCCATCTGGAATTACCCTTCACGTGCGAATAGTACAAGAGTCGGGAAGAAAAAAAGGCAGTTATCTCACCCTAATTTTTGATTACTTTAATGAAAACTATATATAATTACTAATCAAAATTGATGAGTCTGCCAAGTATAGGTAGGGGGAATAAAAAATGGCGGCTGTTTTAAAACATTAATTTTTCATTCGGAGCTCTATACCTAAAAAACTACCAACTACACTAGAAAATCAAAGAGAACATTATTTAAAGAAGAGTTTGCTGAAATATTAGCCCTAAAAGAGCTATTTAGGTCCAATAGTTCTAGAGATATAGCTTTTTGAAAAGCAAAATTTCTTAAAAATCTAATGAAAGATTAGTAGTTAATTTATTTTGAGAAATCTATATCTCAGGAACTATGTGACGTACAGATGTCTATTAGCACTAAAATTTAAGCTAGTTTAATGATCTATAAAGTAGTTTATGACCTTTACCTTCGTAGGAATAGTAGTTTTCATGATATTTACTAAAATAAATTGATTTATACTTGTTCGGACAATAAGTTTGATTTATGAAAAACTTCATTTCAGAAACCATAGGACGTACAGATGTCTGCCAGCGCTCAAATTAAAGCTAGTTAAATTTACTACAAAATAGTTAGTTATGTTTATCTTCGTAGGAGTAGTAGTTTTTATGATATATGACAAAATAAACTCAAAAAATGTTAATTTCTAGTTGTTCCTATTAAATAGTGGATTTGAAAAAAAGATATCTCTTGATTCATAAGACGTACATATGTCTGCCAACACTCAAAATAAAGGAAATCTAACTTACTATATAGTAGTTCATGATACTTATCTTCGTAGGGGTAGTAGTTTCTATGATATTCACACATGAATATAAATCTGCCAAATTAAAATTTGTGCCAACACCTATAAATCAATTTATTTTAGCGAATTTCATGAAAACTATTACTCCTACGAAGATAATCATCATAAACTACTTTATAGCTCATTAAACTAGCTTTAATTTGAGTGCTGTACGTCAAATGGCTTTTGAGATATACATTTTTTAAAATAAATTCACTAACTACTGATCTTTCAGTACTTCCCATACAACATTTTTGTGAAATGTTGCCTTTTAAAAAGCTATATCTCGAAAACTGTTTAACGTAAATAACTCTTTTACGGCTCATATTTCAGCAAATTTACTCTTCGTTAAATGGTGTTCTCTTAGGTTTTCTTATATTGTTCCTACTTTTTAAGATATAAAGCTCCGAATGAAAAGTAATGTTTTTTTTTTCTCTTTTTTTTAAACAGTCGTCATTTTTTATTCCCCCTACCTATACTTGGCAGACTCATCAATTTTGACTAGTTATTATACATAGTTTTCACTAAAGTAATCAAAAATTGAGGTGAGATAACTGCCTTTTTTCTCCTCTTGGGCTCTTGTATTATTTCCTTAGTCTAAGAGGCTACGTTTAGCATCCATAAAGAACAGTGGGAAGGAAAATTGTTTTGTTAATTCTAACTTTTAAGTTTTTGTACTGAATGAGCCTACATTGAAGAATAACAAACATTTCCTGCTTTTATTTCCTCATCTATTTCGTTTTTCCTAGTTACCATAGAACCTAAATACTTGAACCTATCTGCCTATTTATAGAATATCCTATGTGCATATAGAATATAGATAGTACAAATATTCCGGGATGTTTACATTCTCGCCTGCGAAGTCTATGAGTCATTTTTTTAATTATAAAACTAATTACGCTTCGCGATGTCGGTCGAGTTAAATTTTCATTATAGATTCACTTCTTTCATGCATAGTTATACCAATATGATAGTTAAACCAAGTGCAAGTGATCAACTAATTTATATAAAAAAAATAACAAATCGAAAAAAAATTAATTAAATTCTAAACTTAACAATCTTTTTACTGGAAGAATCTTATGAAATTAATAAACCATAAACATGCGCTTACAACAACACTAATATATCATATACACTCAAAGAACTATTTATAAACTATTTACTTGATAACAAAAACCTATATATGACATATAATTTTCTCCTTTATTGTCATTCTTGATAATATATAATAATATTAATGTCATTTAATGAATAAAACTTGTAACTTGGTTTTGTTGAATTTGTTTTTTATCAGCCTGAAGATGGGCGAAATCTCCCGAAACGTTGCTGATGATATGAAATAAACTATTGTATTTTAATAAGGAAGAATTGTGTCATTCACTAAATCCTGTGTAATTAAATACTTATTTAATTATTCCTCTTTATGGGTAACTGCAAGAATATAATTAATTAAGTTGAATGACAATACAGATGTAACGCAGTGTAAGCGGTATAATAGGCATCTAGGATTTTTTATTCATTTACCCGAGGAGCCCAAGGTATTAAATTGTTTCCTGTTACACTGTAGCCTTGAGTCAACCCTGTCGGTTCTGGAGTCCTCCTGGGGTACACCCATCCTCATAAATTGGGTAAAAATCTGGCGGTCAAGCGTGATTCTCATCAAATCACCTCCTTGCACAACCGTTGATCTAGTAACAGTACTTCCTTAAAAAGTTGCTGTACAATTTTTTTTCATTTACCCAGTTTTAGTTTTAGTACCCCCTTTATCGCTTGCGCAATGTGGGGTTACAATTTGCAGATCCTGGACCAGATACCTCGCTCTTGGAGCGGTCTTCCTCTTGGCCTTCGCTCCACTATGTCTTTCTATCAGTTCTTTCCTGGTTCAGGTGTCCGAACCATCTTAGCTCGTGCCCCTCTAGGATGCACACAGGCGGTTTGACTCCAAGGTTAGTCCGATAGGTACTGTTCCGTACTCTATCTCGTCCTTCCTTCCACCTTACGAAGGTACCGCAGCTCCATGGATTGGATCCGGCTCTTGTGTTTCGAGGTGAGGGTCCACGATTCGGAAGAATAGGGGGGAACGTCGTTTCGTAGATCATTATTTTAGTTTTTCTCTTCACCTCTCTCTTTTACCGAGGAAACCCCTTCGAAGTAAACTATATATTCATCAGACTGCATTGATTCTTTGAGAAACTTCCTCATGAATGTAGCCGCTTTCGTTGAGAGGAGCACCTAGATATTTGAAATTCTGGATCTGCTTTAGTATTTCCGTCCGTTCCCTGAGGTTTCTTTCCTATACATTTGGTCTTTTCCGGGTTAATTTTCACGTTTATCGAGGACATTTCCTCTTGCAGAAAATTGTTGTATTGGAGGTCTCGGTCGTTGGAAGCCAGCAAGGCCAGGTCATCCGCAAAAGCCAACACAGGAAAAAAAAAAATCGCCATGGATACAATTTTATTTATCAATGTTTCATTAATGAATAAGGGTCGTATCCATGGCAACGTTAGCTATTAGTTAAAAAGCTTAATGTCACCTATTTTAACCTACATTAATGAATTTAATATTAACGTAGTATTACTTAATTTACGTCTCTGATTTGTTGAGGTTTTTTTTTGGGGGGGGGGTTGGGGGATTGTACCCTTTGGTACAGTTCATAGAGCCATAAACCACTGCCAAGTTTGCTTAAAGTCGATTCAATTTTTTTAATATTTCAAAAGAAATCAAAGGCAAAAGATTTTGGGCCAAAACATTTTATTTTCTATATATGTATATATGTTGACCGTAAAAATTGATATATAAGGAGATGGTCAGGGTTGCGGTGAAACTATAAGATACAATGATAGGAATAAAAATAAAAGGATAAGATACAATGAAAATAATAAAAACAAGTAACAATGGCAAGAGTAAAAGTTTCATATAAAAATACGTAAAATATAAAGCTAAAAAAGTACAGAAGATGTATATAAAACAAAAACAATACGGTAAAAAAAAAAAATATTCATAAAT
>NW_027106615.1:149772-151318 GCF_000696795.3 Halyomorpha halys
ATTGTATCTTTTTATTTTTATTTCTATCATTTTATCTTAACATAGTTTCATTTTGTATCTTTTTAGCCCTGATGAAGCCCTGCAAAGTGGGGCGAAACGTTGGAAAATAAATAGTTGTAAACTATTTTTGTTTCACTTTTGACCGCAACCCTGACCATCTTCTTATATATATTTTATTTTCTAATTTTTTTCTAAAGATTCATATTTGATGGTTTATTGATATGCTAAATACTAATATCAACTTTGTTTCACTCCTAAAGAATCTTTTACCACACCCTGTTACGTCAGTGATTCTGAATTGTTATATTGTAGTACTAATTAATTATATTTTGTGTAAGTCTTATTTATATCAACTTTAGGTAAATTTTATTTTGTCCAATGCTATAAAAACTACTACACCTACGAAGATTAACTTCATAAACTATTTTATAGCACATTGAACTAGCTTTAATATGAGTGGTAATGGAGATCTGTATTGGACGTTCATTGGTTCCTGGGATATAGTTTTCCTACATTAAGTTCACTGACTACTGATTTTTATTTATAAAAGGTTTCTTTTAAAAGAAGTACTTATCGGAAAGTATTAAACGTAAATAACTCTTTTAGGGCTCATATTTTAGAAAATTAACTCTTCTTTAAATGATGTTATATTTAGTTTTTTATCGGCTCCAAAAGAGCTATTTTTTATTTTCTATAACTATGATTGCCAGAGTCATCAAATTTCATCAGTAGCTCTATGTAGTTTTAATTAGAGTTACAATAATGGGTTGAAATAACTTCTTCCCCACTCCCCGGACTCTTGTACTGTTCGGCCAATCACGACCATTACAGCCACCTACATGCAATTACTAGAGAACACTAACACCAGTGGTCTACGTTGGATTGTAATATGAAATATCCAGAGACTAAAACAGGTTTGATTTATTATTCAATTCGCGATAAAATAGGAAGAGCACTTTTGATATATTATCCATTATTATTAAAATTGAAATCACATTATTCCTCCGTGCTATAATTGTAAATAGGAGGGAGTACAATTGAATTCAATTCTACCCGATGTAAGAGCTGAAGGACTTACTGTCGTAGTAGAGGACCGTCGGGCTGCTGGACGCACACTGATCTTCCACTCGGTTCCCCTACTCCAGGCCACCTACCTCCTACCTGTTGCTCTGTATTTTATTTCCTAATCTACAGAAATATATCATGACTATTTAACTCCTGCGATAACTCTCACATTAAATATGTATTTTTCTATAAAGATTTGAAAACTTTCATATTTTTTTAAAGTTCTAATGCAAAGTTTATCGAAATTGAGATTTGTCACTTCTCCATTAAATTCCAAATCTTTCAATACCCAATTTGTCACAATCCATTGCTCCAGAGAGCTGGAAAAGGGATTGATACTACTGTAAATATATATATATATATAAAGTTTAGTATCGGCGAATGCCAAATGTCAAAAAAGAGATGAAGGAATAAGATGTAACACGTGTGAACTGCTGTAACATACTACTTTATTGGGTTCGGTACATCTCTTTATATACAT
>NW_027106615.1:152789-157207 GCF_000696795.3 Halyomorpha halys
CATTCTTCACGCCTGGTTCCGACCAGATCGTCGTTATTTTACTTCTCCCGTACTCACTATGTTTAATTTTGGTCATTTTGGTGGTTTTTGTCTTCCAAATAATTTGTCCTCCATTTCCTCTGTATCCCCTGGTCTTTCTTCAGCTAAACTCTCGTTATTCGAACATTCTTCCCTACCATCTTCTTCCGCTTCATCCTGGTCTTCCTCTCTGTGCGTCCATTCCCTCATGACACCGGACGATTCCCCATTTTCTTGTTCCACGGCGTTCGTGGTTATAGCTCGAGACAACCAATCGGGCACCACATTTTCTATGCTTATATATTCTTGCTTCTTCTTGGTTTATATATAACCTCCATGTTATATAGTGCTAGAAGCTCCTTCCAGCGAGTTATCCTAGCCGATGATTCCTTTAGTTTTCCCACCCACTGGAGTGGTCTGTGGTCAGTATGTATCTTGAACCTTCTGCCGAACACATATGGTCTAAAGTGATCGACGGCCCACACTATTCCCAAGAGTTCTCGCTCCATTGCACTGTATCTACTTCCCGTCTCCCTAAGGCACCTGTTGCCGTACGCCACTGGGCGCTCTCCCCCACCACCCTCCTGAGACAGCACCGCTCCTAGCGCATACTCACTCGCAACTGTGGTAATCATGAATTACCGAAAATCTGGAAAAGCTAGTACCGGCTCTTGCTCCAACCTCTCCATGCACCGTCTGATATTGTCCTCCATCATCGGGGTGACGATCATCTTCCTCCCTTTCTTGAGTTGGCCGGAACGAGATACTCCGCCATTTCTGGAACAAACCTCCTGTAATAATTTAGAGTCCCCAACAACCTCCGAATTCCTTTTATTTCACTAGGTACTGCCATTTTCTGGATAGCTGAAACTTTATCCGGGTCTGGTTTATCTCCCTCCCTAGAAGTTTTGTGGCCCAGAAATTTCATTTGTTGAAGTTCATTCACACCCATGATTTAGGATACTTCTTTTTACTCGGCAGACTACCGCTGCTTTCAGTGCTTTTGCATCCTCGTTATCCAGTAGATCCTCCGATTTCTTAGCTTCTATTCGCCCCATTAGGCGATCGCCCCCTTTTAAAAAATGATTTAATTCACCGGTCTCTCTGGTGAATTTTTCTAGGTCCGACACTGCCTTCCTCAGGTCCTGGGCGGTTCCCGTACGGACCTTAATCCATTCAAGCGTCGTGGCATGAAATTGCGCTAAAGAGACTTCTGGTAGTGGCTGAATCTGCACCGGAGGTGGGTTAGCTGCTGCTAAAGTTTGGTTGACTGCAGCTTGATTTTTGTTGATTTGGTTCATACTCTCCAGGTTCAGAACTGCTCTTCTCACTATTCCGTTACTGGTCATAAGGCAAAGAGAAGAATGAAAAAAAAAACAAAGGATGTGCTGTGATCTTTTGGGTTCTGCTCTACCCCTCACACGTGGGGGATAGAGTGGGCTCAGGGATCCTCAGATCTATTGTGTAAATAATGTATATTAGAGTGTAAATGTGACTAGAGATTATTTTTTTTTTCATACTCATAGTTTGATTATGTTCATTTTTTTTATCCTTCTGTTTGTATATATCTTAAGAGAGATTTTTTTTTTTTTCATTCATTCATTTATTTATTTTTATTTCATTTTAGTATGAATGTGATCATTCATGACTATTATTTATTGCCCACAACTGTGTGGCAGATTGTAATATCTATCAATAAATAAAAAGTTTTTTAAAAGAAAAAAATATTATTTATTGAAAATATCCTCTATCCTCTTATATTATATATTTAAAAAATAATTATTAAAATTAAAGATGAACTATATAAAATGGAGAAAGTTCTTTATTGTTTGTAAGCTAAGCTGATAGCGCCTCTTCTCTTCTCTGCCCTTCTTCGATTTGATACCATTCCGCGAGGCTCTCCACTTTTGCTTTGAATTCATCTAAACGATTACTTGAAATTAATTAATTCAAAAGCTTATTAGTTTATATAATGTAAATTAATTGTAGGAAAATGGTCGGAGTCAAAAAAAGTACACCAAAAAAACAGATAAAATATTAGTATCAAGGCGAAACATTGGTGACCCACGTTTCGCCTCGATACTAACATACATAGCATATGGGGAAAACTAACATAATTGGAATGTTGAACAGAAACTGGGTGATCATCAAGGTGGGTTCCGGCCTAATAGTCTACTATTGATCAAATTTTCGCCCTGAGGCAAATCCCTGAGAAGATGAAGGGACATCAGCAGACAACTTGGATGCTATTCATTGATTTTCCGACTACCTATGACAGTCGTCACATACGGTGGAGAAACTTAGACCGTAAGCAATAAAAGCTTTAACCTGCTAGACAGGTTTGGAAGAGTAATTCTGAGGAGAATGTAGGCTCTATAAGGAATGTAGCATCTCCTCGTACATAAGGATACAGATGCTTAAATGGCTTGGCCATGTAATGAGGATGAGCGAGGAAAGATTGCCTCATAAACTATACAGTTACGTTCCGGATAGTGTGCGGTGACGTGGTAGGCCGAAGGGCCAATGGAGGGATGCTTTGGAGGGAGATCTGCTACAACTGAGGATCCCAGTTACCCTTCCAGAAGATAAAGAAAGATGGTTGGCGGCCGTTGAGCAGGCCAAGGGCAGTTTCATGCGCCTATTGTGCCAGTAAAAGAAGAAGAAGATACTTGGAATATGATGGTTATTTAAACACAATGAAAATGTAAGAATTATATTTAAATAATATAAATAATTGGAGATGGTCGGGGAGAAAAAGAACATAAATAAACAAAAAATTATTTATTCGTGCCGAAGTTTCGACCTGGGTTTTAGGTCTTCGTCAGTCCTTCAGAGAAAGGTTAAAATGATTGTTATCTCTTTTTGATCTGAAGCACTGATGAAGACTTGAAACTCAGGTCGAAAAGTCGGTATGAATAAATAATTTTTGTTTTTTTATGTTCTTTTTTGCTGACCGCACCTCCAGACCATCTTCTCCAATTATTAATCTACGGTCTACTATCTACACTTCATAAATATAAATAATTAGAACTCCTATTAATAAGGAGTAACAGTGAATTTTTAATAGAATTGAAAATGAAAATTTACACCACTTTAGTAATAATTAGAGAAAATATAATTATGAAAAGCAAAAATAATTGTAAGTTTAGAATTATTGCTTAACGAATGAATGGCAAAGGGGATTAAGAGAAACCTTCCCCGCAAAAAGGGAAGGTCTGCCGAATTGATGTGGTTCTATCCATCCTTCAAATGCTAGTATTTTCTAGCGTCCTTTATATTCCAAGTAATTAGTACTCAACGCCCCTCCTATATCCTGGAAAACCTAAAATTAAAATTCTGAGTCCAATTCCTACTACCAGGTCTTGTTTATCTGACATCTACCCTCCACCTCACCGAACTGCTGCATTTGATAAATCGTTTTTTACTCGAGCTGCATACCTCTGGAACTCCATTCCCTCTAACACAGGTCATGTACCAACCCTTCCCTCGTTTAAATTCCTTATATTTAACTAACTTTAGCTGTACTAATCTAATCTAGTATTATAATATTACAGATATTTTACAATTACCTTTTTGTTTTGTTTTTTATTTAGGCATTTATTTTTTTTATTTTTTTTTTTTTTAATGGGCTAAGAGATAAATAAATAGCAAAGAAAGATTTTATTAGGAATATTTTCACCTGTGCCTCTTTATTTTTAACTACCTCATTTGTTATTAATTATTCTTATAATAATTAATTGCTTAATACTTAAATTATTAATTTATTAAATATAATAAATTATATTTACTTTGATATTCCTTCATGGGCGAAAGGTTTCCGCCTAGCTCCTTCGGCAGTAGTTCCTTGGGAACGACCTTATGGAAATTTTCCAATCCATTTGTGTGGAAGTTGAGCTTAAAAAATAGAATTCAACTTCATTATATGCATTTTTTTTCTATCGCGATTAAGTTACCTATTCCATATTTCATTATATTACACAGGGTTATGTAATGTTATGTTAAATCTAAAAAAGTTTTATTATATATATAAATGATTGCCGTATTAGTTCTAATTATGAAGAAGATGGTCGATAGTGCGGTCAAAAAGATACTAAAAATAGTTTACATCTGTTTATTTGCCTACGTTCCTCCCCAATTTGTATATTTTCATCAGGGCTGTTCCAGTTATTCATATCTGTCAACTGGAATAGCCCTCATGAAGATATAAAAAGTGGAGCGAAACGTAGGTAAATAAACAGTTGTTAACTATTGTTTGTTCAATTTTGACCGCACATTATATTATGCATTCATAATTTATAAAAAGTTTTAACATGCTTAATGCTTATAATAGGGGTATTCATGATGTTGTGTTAAATGTTATATGTTTTACCATGTTAAATGTTATAACTATAGGATTGTGA
>NW_027106615.1:157687-164182 GCF_000696795.3 Halyomorpha halys
TTCGATTTAACACGAGTTTTTCCATTTAACACGCTTTAACATAGATCATGAATACCCCTAATATGGTTTTGAGCAGCCCAATTTAAAGTCCATGTTATTTTATGGATAACTTTGTAACCTTTCCTTCCAAAACTTCATTCTTCAGAAAAAAAAAAAATGAAACACGAACCTCGAGCGAATAACCTATCAAAACGACAACAGACAAAATGGTGTGGAGCTCAGCTGGTTTGTTGGGTGACGTCATACTCCATTTAGCAGACCTACTAACAAACTCTCGACCATATTTAACACAACCTTTTCCATTTAACATGTTAAACTAAAGATCACCTATTGATTACTTTACTTTCAAAACGTAATCAAATGGAATAAAATCCTTTCAATTTTTTTGGAAGCTATAGCAGAACCGTCTATAATTTCAGTAATGGTTTTACAGCAACACAATGATTACCGAACATCTCGAAACTGTATTTTGAACCCGATAGCTGTTATTTCATAATTACTGGTCGCCATGGATACTGTAGTTAATAACCCCTCCTGATTGGTGGGAACTATAGTGCTTGTTGTCAATGGCCGTGGCCTTGCTTGGCTTTTGTTCCCGCCTTGGTCAGTTATCATTAGCATTATCTCTATATTCAATCTGGCATTAATGTCCTGTCCTCAGATTGCTATATTTTTTTTTTAATGACCAAGTGTTTAGGAATCTTCAAATATTCCCCGTGTTCCGTGGTTTTAGATTAGTTTTCTGTGGAGAATATCGTAGTGTACCTCGGATCACCTTTCACTTTCTTGACATTTAGACGTCAATATTTAGCACAGTAGGTTAAAGTTTACTCCGTAGTCAGCAAGCCACACTCAGTGTCACAATGGTTAGACACGCCCATTGAATTTTTTTTTTTTTTTTTTTAATAATTTATTTATTGATATTTACAACTGTATACACATATATACAACAAGTAAATTTCCTGTTGGTGGCATTGGCATGATAAAAACATGTGGAGAATCTACCCACTGATAGAACTCCAAAACATTTCTAGAGGAGAAGATCTCAAGGCCATCTTCTTTTCAGACGCCTAGGAGGATTATTGGGTAATGAAGGAGAAGCCAGGTTAGAAACAAGTGGATTTGGGTGGTTGAGAAGTTTATTATGGAAGGAACGGTATCTGGTTCTGGCCAAATCGGCAACATATAGAATATTGAGGTCCTGATGGATGACTTGATTTGTGACAAAGTAAGGACCATTAAGGATTTTGGACTGTAAGGATTGGATTCTGGAGGAATTTGATGGTTTAGTGGAGCCCCAAAGCTCAACTCCGTATGTTCAGATAGGCCTTATAATAGTCATGTAGATCAGTCTTTTGTAATGGATTTGCAATAATCGGAATCTACGAGCAGTTTCTTGTCTTTTTAGTCTTGTATGAGGATTCCATGTCAGTCGTTTGTCGAGATCCATTGAAATTTAAAAAAACTTTTCACGTTTTCTTTATTTTTAATTGATATTATTTTTTTAAGCAAAGTTTAAAGTATAAATTATTATATTGAAATGGGGACAATCTTCTCAGACCTTGAAGATTATTTAAATCCAATATCAGTAAATATTGACATTTGCGTCCAAATGATTAATACACTCGTTGTTTACTTTTTTCTTAATCCTCTGGAATTGAAATCGTTAAAATACCATTTCTACTTCAGTGCAGTGTTGAATTTGTTTCAAAATAGACCTAAAAAGAACGTAAATTATAGGAAAAAATAAGTATTTATCCGAAGAAGAATGCAGTTTGATTTATTCACTCCACAAGGACGAAAAGAGTTATAGGTAAATCAAGAGGAGTTTTTCATCGGTCGCGAAGTTTATTCGGCACGGGGAGACATACAGAACCCACCTTTCTACTGGATGCGCCCTGCTTTGGCATTACGAGAGAAACGGAATATTCTTCGAATCGCATCCAACTCGAAGAGCAGTAGCTGAAGAAGCTGGAGTTCAAAGAAAACTAAGGAATGTCCAAAGATTATTAAGAAATTCAAAGTTTTGAGTACCCGTCACAAATTAGCCCGGATGACCTTTGCTCGTAATGTGATGTCATGGACTGACCAGTGGAAGAGAGCCATCTTTAGTGATGGAAAAAAAAATCAATCTGGATGGGTCAGATGGATTTTCATGACTTCAGAAAAGAAGAAAAACATTTATCAAGGCGTCAAATGGGAGGAGGAAAAGTTATGGTCTAGGCTATATTTTTCATAAATTAATTTTACTTAATATCTCTGCATAGTGTTGGTTCAGATTTCTTGTGATTGTTTTGAAATTCGCTGTATAATATTAATTAATGTAAATGGATTCAAGTATTTTTTCTTTTTGGATGTATTATTTTCTTTATGTAAAATCATTGTATTTTCAAAATCAAACAAATGCTGGTTTTTTGGTTGCTTGCTGCACTAGTGCCGTTTTATTTGGATCCCTCTCCTTGTTTTTCAAATCATAATTGTGTTGATAAATTGTGTGACCCAATAATTGCTTCGTTTCACCTTGAGACAAGAACTTTCACAAAACCCAAATTATTGATGAGAAGGTCAAGAAAAGCTTGGTAAATAATCATTGTTACCACCCTAGGATGTATGGACTTATAAAATTACATTAAGAAAATAAACCTGTAAGACCAATTAGTAAAAGTAAAATTAATTCATGAAAAATATAGGATAAATTAAATGTGGATAGTTATAATTAGCCTTGATGGGATTTTTACTAATGAAATAAAGAGGAAAATTAACAAAAGTGTAATTATAATAAATAATTTTAATGCTTGAACTGAGTGGAGGAAGGTTACAAGCATTGTTGTGATAAAGTTTTAACAAGTGACTGTGATAAATGAATTTTAATTTTTGTTTTTAATATAAAAGTTGACTAATTAGACGTAATGGAGGATATACTTATTAACAAAAGAATATGTTTACCTAATGTTTTAATGTTTCGTAGAAATTTTTGTTGTGACCTGGGCAGAATAGCCTGCATGAAATTGAGTGTTTAAATATTTTTAGTTCCAAAATTGTATTAAGGTAAGATAAATTATAAATAATAATGTTAAATAATTTGAATTGTTAAGATGATACATGTAATAAAAGCTGTTTTATGGAAGATGTCCCTGAGGATGGCCGGATTGGTCGAAACGTCGGACTTATAAGAAAAATAAAATGTATTCGGATAAAAATTGAATTATTTATTTAAACAAAATTAACCAGTCTCAAGAAAGTTAAAGATTATAAATATTAAAATAAAATGTTACATAGACATTGAAATATACTTCTTAAAAACTAATAAGACTCTTATTGCGATGGATGAACTAAAGTGCCCTAACAAACTAATCCGCTTTGTTCGACTCACAATGAACACGGTGGGATGTGAAGTTAGAATCCAGGCTGCGATGTCTGAGGAGTTCTGTACAAGAAAAGGGAAGGGGCAAGGCAGGAAGACTTGTTGGCCTACCTTATGTGCGACGTAGCACTTGAAAAAGTTGGCAGAGACGCGCGAATATAGTTGGGTGGGACCATCTTTAGTAAGTCAATACAAATCCTGGCTTGTGCAGACGATATTGATATCATCGGGAGATCACTTCGCGGCGTAAAGGAGGCTTTTCTGGCTCTGGAACAGTCTGCGCGAAAGATGGGACTTTCTATAAATGAGAGCAAAACAAAGTGTATATGGTTTGGGAGCAGAATACCCTAGTGTGTTCTGAAAGTCGGCATGGATTTCCTTTTCTTTCATATAGCTTTCTTTACAAAGTACTTAATCATTGCTCGCATATCAGTTGCATCATCCATTGTCACAAATCACAACGCATAAAAAAAACAACAAAGAGTCGTCACTACGACACAGAAAGGATGTGTGATTATTGCGCGGGAACCTCCTTGGCTCTAACACTGACTTCTAGCGGTGATTCCGAGAACTTTTCAAACCACCCTCGTAGTATAAGACATACTGTGCTCACAAAAGATTTTATTAAAAGAAGCAATAAAAATGAAGATGTGAAGTCAGTTTTTTTTCCTAAGAATGGCTCCAGATAGAGACACATACTGGAGATAACTTACGCTAATTTACGCCTAACAACAAAAGTTATTTCAATTTTATACCTGTAACGCATTTGAGAGAGAAGCACCGGGATCTCCCTGAGTCCTGTCCTTTCTTCCATAAGAAAGAAGAGCTCAGTTCGGAGTACCCCAGTCAGAATGCCAATATTCCAAATAGGAATTATAGTGTTTAAGATATTACAGTACTTTGAATTTTTTTTTTTTTTTTTTTTTTTATTATTTATTTATTGTAATTTACAACTGTACAAAATAATACAACAGGTAAATATGTAGTATGGTTCATATACACTTGAAAATCTTGGGAAGGAACCACCCATTGGTGGTACTTCAAACATTAATTTAAACTAGAAGGTCCCGTGGCCAGCTTCTTTTCAGACGCCTCGGAGGATTATCAGGGATTGTTAAGGATGAAAGATTAATAATTAATGGGTTAGGATGGTTAAGGAGTTTGGAATAAAAAGACGCATATCTGTTTTGGGTCAAATCTGCAACGAATGGGATGTTAAGGTCTTTATGAATGAGTTTATTTGTGACGTAATGAGGAGCATCAAAGATTTTACGTAGGATTTTGGATTGTAACGATTGGATTCGGGAAGAATTTGATGGTTTGGTGGAGCCCCAGAGCTCAATTCCATATGTCCAAATTGGTCTGATTATTGTAGTGTATACTAATTTTTTGTAATGAATGGGAAGTTTAGAGCGTTTGTCAAGTAAGTGTTGTAGCAATCGGAATCTACGAGCAGTTTCTTGTCGTTTCAGTCTTGTGTGTGGATTCCAAGTAAGTCTCTTGTCAAGATGGAGTCCTAAGTATCGAATCTGTTCAATACTTTGAATTTAAATTTGTTTTTTATATTTTTTCCCTTCTAGTTCTTATTTTGTTATTATTTAATTTATATATCCCTAAATATGGTGTAAATGATCTCTTCTATTCATATTACCATTGCCTATAAATATAAGACAGAATGTAATATTACAAAAAAATCAATTTTATACGAAAAACGTGCGTATGGACAACTACACTCAGTGTCAAGATGTTAGAGACACTTCAAAAACTGGTTATCACTACCTTTCGATTTTTTCAAATTACCCGTAAAAAATCTATCACTCACCTGAAGTTAATTAGCAGCCTACTTGTATTTTGGTTCTCATGGCAATAATATACTTTTTTTTTTAAAATTAAAGTTAAGGCCCGTCAAAATGTCGATACGCTCCCTGGTAAAAATAAATAAAATTCATTTTAATACTTCGTGGCCTTTCCACCACCATTAACTAATACAAAAATTCTGTTTGGTAACGAATTGTACAATTGTTTGATTGTTTCTTGAGGTAATTATTCACATGAAGCCAGAATTGCAGATTTCAAATCCTCGATTGTTCCGAACTTGACTCAGTTCCACACACATTTTCGATATTGTTCAGGTCGAGTTGACAGCAGAGTAAACGAGTCTTTAATAATTTTTGCTGAATGTATTTGGGCGTTATCTTGCAGGAAAATTGGTACACCTTCAGACAAGTCATTAAAAGTCAACTTTTGTTCCTGTAACAAAGTTTTATATTCAAATTGATGAAACAAATGCCAAATTTACTTTTTGCAACCAGTTGATGCCCAAACCATAACTTTTCCTCATCCCATTTGACGCATTGATAAATGTTTTTCTTCTTTTCTGAAGTCATGAAAATAATACGAAAATACATTTTTTTTTTCATCACTAAAGATGACTCTCTTCCACTCTTCAGTCCATGACATCACATTACGAGCAAAGGCCATCCGGACTAATTTGTGATGGGTACTCAAAACTGGCTTTCTTTTAATTTTTTTTCTAACTATTGTTTTTGAATTTCTTAATAATCTTTGGACATTTCTTAGTTTTCTTTGAACTCCAGCTTCTTCAGCAATTGCTCTTCGAGTTGGATGCGATTCGAAGAATATTCCGTTTCTCTCGTAATGTCAAAGCAGGGGGCATCCAGTAGAAAGGTGGGTTCTATATGTCTCCCCGTGCCGAATAAACTTCGCGACCGATGAAAAACTCCGCTTGATTTCCCTATAACTCTTTTCGTCCTTGTGGAGTGAAGAAATCAAACGGCGTTCTTCTTTGGATAAATAATTATTTTTTCCCAATAACTCACGTTCTTTTTAGTAGAAATTGATTAGAAGAAAGTAGAAATGGTATTTTAACGATTTCAACTCTAGAAGATTAAGAAAAATAAAATGTGTTGAGACAAAAATGGATAAAAATTGAATTTTTTATTTTAATATAAGTGTAAATTTCAAAAATCCCACTGTTGTTGCGCAAACAGTGTGATAAACTTTATCAGCGTAAAAACAAAAAAATGTTTGAGAATTTCTAATTATGAGAGATAGTTGACCGTGGATGATAAATGAGGAGAAGATGGTTGGGGGTGCGGTCAATGAAAAAC
>NW_027106615.1:165682-167285 GCF_000696795.3 Halyomorpha halys
GTGTCACTCTTGCTGCCTTAATGCTATTCCTCCTCCATAGGCGAGAGTGTCACATTGTCAGTTGCCTTGAATTTTGAGTTGTGTCACTTTCGAAATACTAGTGCGATATACTTACAGCTACTATTTGGATGATTCAAGATCGTAGTGTGGCGTGACGTCTTTGGTGTGGGCGTGGTCTTGGCGTTCCATGTCAGAAGAGCCCTCCTTAGGACTCGTCAGAATGCATCTTGCCCTCGAGAGTAGGGATGGGATATCGAAAAAAAAATATCGATATCGGATAGCAATATCGATATCGATATAATATCGGGACTAAAATATCGATATTTTAAAATATCGAAATATCTATATTAAAAATTTAACGAATTAAAGTAATAATAATTATAAAATGATAACATAGCAAGACATATGAAGACTTATTTGAACACCACGACAACCATATCATAATCATTACAAATATAAACTAAAATATAATTGTTTTATTGAAGAAAATTTCAAAATAGATTATCGATGTTTTATTTTGATAAGTACTTATTTATTTCGATATTTCCTTTTGTTATAATCGATAAAGAATATGAGCATCAATATTTAATGTCGAAATGGATATTAAATTATTGCAACCAAATATAGATATTTAACTTTGAATTTGTGTAGTCTTTTTAAACAAAATATCAATATTTCAATAAAATAATATTAGAATATTGTTTCAATTATCGATATATACTGTGGTTGTTATCTTGTTTTGTTTTTAGCCCTGAAGAAGGCTAGAAACTCTAGCCGAAACGTCGGCACATTAAAATAAGATAATCATACTTATTTGTGTTTTTCATTGACCGCACCCCCAACCATCTTCTCCTCATTTGAGAATTTCATTTTAAATTATGCGTTTTAGCAAACCAACTCTTTAGCTTTCTTCATTATTTATGATAATCTTTATTCCTTTACTTATAATATAATTACTGATAATATTTATTACTTTTCGTTTACTTATAATATAATTACTGATAATATTTATTACTTTTCGTTTACTTACTATTGTGATGAGCTCTTGCTTCAGGAAGGGTTTGAGGACTGTATATATTTTCATTACGATCGGAGAGACGTTGATCACGTGGACCTGTGTTATTTTCAGTGGGATGCCTTCCTGAAAAGTTAAACACCAATAAATTATGTATTTATATATATCTGTCTAACGCTTCTTATGAAATATTGCTATGTACTGTTCGGGATTTAGTCGGGATGCCAGGATAATCGCTGAAGGCAATTATCCAAAAATAAGTTAATTAATTTATATTGAGTCCAGCTAAACTAGTATAATTGGATTCTTTTCCAAAGGCTGTTTGTGTGTTTACCAGTTACCAATTAAATATCTTTATATTTATAAAATGACGTTACCATTAATTATATAATATAATAGTAAATAAACTACATCAATGAAATAAGTATTTATTTACAATTTATTGGTAAATGATGTTATTAAAATGATCCCAATAAATGGTTGCCATAATGTATGATTATTACTTATTGCCTAATATATCGCACTAGTATTTCTGAAGTGACACAACTCAAAAATCGGTGTTTTTGAGTTATGACTATGAAAGAAATT
>NW_027106615.1:168600-172029 GCF_000696795.3 Halyomorpha halys
AACCGATATTCCGATATTATTGGTTACTGGATATCGATATCAAAATATCGATATTTCGATAATATCGATATCGATATCCCATCCCTACTCGAGAGGCATTACCTTTTCGGAACCTTATTTCCCATTGGCAATCATTAGCCACGCCCAAGAAAAATACGTTACAATGGATGGTATACTTAGGAAAGTGTTTGATTTATATATTGTTTATAATTGACCACCCTACCGACAAAGCTAGCAGGGGATACCTGTTTTTATTAGATTTGTTCAGCAAGGACCATTTCTCCACCTGCTAACTGCGAAGTACCCTTTATTAACATTCACATACCCTGCACAGGTATGGCAAGACATATGGCAAAGACCCTTATAAAATTAATAATTGTTAATACCTCGAGCATCATAGGGTTTTCGAAAATAAAGTATTACTAAAAATATTCGGACAGAAAAAGGATGAATTAACGAGAGAATTTAGAAGATTACAAAACGCTAAATCAAGGGACCTACACCCGGTAAATATAATTCAAGTTATAGCATTGCGGCGTATAAGGTTGTAGGGCGTAGTAACGAGCGGATACCTAAAATGGTAATAAACACTGAACCAACGGGTAAACATCCGAGGGGTAGACCGAAACGTAGATGGGAGGATTGTGTTAAAACTGATATAGTGGAATTGGGTTTGGAGAGGCATCACTGGAAGGATGTATGCGGAGAGCGTTTGGTGGTATCGGTATCGAGCCATCGGGTTCGTTAGAACTTTATTATTATTATTATTGTATTAAACCATATTTTGACGGTAATATTTATTAATCAGAGATTGCACTATGTACTTGTAGTTTTGTGACAATTATTTGAAGAGAATGTAAGTTTTAAAAAACTGTGTTTTTCTCATTATTAGCATGACAGAAAAGTTGCGAAATGTCGCCAAAAGACTATGCCAATTTACTTACCTAAAACAATAGAATAGAATAAAAGTCCCTTTCCACAGTTTATATAACAGTGAACTATTAAAAGTTACTAGGGGTATTCATGATGTTGTGTTAAATGTTAAATGTTTTACCATGTTAATGTTATAACTATAAGATTGTGAGCAGCCCTATTTGAAAAATTGTTAAACGTTAAATGCATAAGAGCCCCTAGCGGATTTTCTCAGCAACTTGTTGTATAAGCCTTTATGTTTATAACCTTCCTTCCAGACCCTCATGTTATTGTTTACTTCAGTTTTGATTTAAGTAATTAATTACAACATGCCTAGAGTGAGTGAAAAGTGGAATTTGTGTGAAAGTTTAGCTTATGATATGAAAAAATAACTTTATTCTGGGACATATGTCCCCTAAGAATAATTACATGGTTCATATAGTGAGATTTTTATCTGGCGCGCGTTTACAAATTTTCAGATAGTAGAATAAAATTACATTGTTTTTTTTCTCTACATTCTTTTTTAATGTATCATTAAAATTATCGATTCTGGTTTAATAACAGGGATATGAATACCACAAACATACGAAAGAACTGAGCTGTCACAACAACAAAAATGGTGGCGATCTCAACTGGTCTATTGTGTGACGTCATTCTCCATTTAACAGACCAAGTAACAGACTCTCAGCCATGTTAAATGTTATTTCGTTTTACCACGGTAAAAGAAGGCAATTTTTTTCGATTTAACATGAGTTTTTCCATTTAGCACGCTTTAACATGTTAAACCAAAGATCATGAATACCCCTACTGAAAGGATCTTGATATAAATATATAATTCTAGGACGAATGTTTAATTTATTGGATTTGCGTGAATTTTTATCATCAACAACATATTTTGTTGATATTCTTTTAGCCTATCTTTATTTTTTTCCTTTTTATGATGAAAATCGAATGTAATAGACGAAAAAAGTCGAAAGAACAAAACAAGCGTGTGATTACCGCGACCTTTGTTGCTTCCTTTGTTTACCAAGCATTTTAGAACAAGAGCCCAAGAGGGGAAAAAAGACAGTTATTTCACTCGAATTTTTTATTACATTAATAGATACTATGTATAATTACTACTCAAAATGAGTCTGCCAAGTATAGGTAGGGGGAATATAAAATCGCGGCTGTTTTAAAATGTTAAAAATAATTATTTTATTTTTATTCGTAGCTCTATATCTTTACAACTACCAACAACAATTTTAAATCATCATTTAAAGTAGAGTAAATTTGCTGAAATGGAAACCCTAATAAAGCCCTATTTACGCTCATTAGTCAATGTATTGGGACGTACTGAAAGATCAGTACTTAGTGAATTTAAAAAAAAAAAAATCTATATCTCAAAAACCATTTGACGTATAGATGTCTATTAGCACTCAAATTAAAGCTAGTTTAATTAGCTATAAAGTAGTTCCTTACGTTTATCTTCTTAGGAGTAATAGTTTTTATGATCTTTTCGAAAATAAATTGATTTATAGTCGTTCGGACAAAGTTTCATTTGCCAAATTTATATTCATATGTGAATATCATATAAACTACAACCCCTACGAAGATAAGTGTCATAAACTACTTTATAGTAAGTTTAATTTCCTTTATTTTGAGTGTTGGCAGACATATGTGCGTCTTTTGGATTTAGAGATATATTTTTCAAAAATCAAACAATTTATACCAACAACTAGAAATTAACATTTTGTGAGTTTAATATTTTATGCATATACACTCTTTTTGCTTGCCGAGTAATTGATGTGGTTAAAAAAAAAATTATGTTCACCTTATAGATTTTATAAATGTTTAGTTGCTTTAAGATTATCACAGATATCTAGAATTATGATATCTATTTGTAAAAAATATGTATTTATTTATGTACACTCTAAAACCTTTTGTTTGATTCATTTTATATGATCAAATTCCTTCTTGATATTTCGGAACGAGAGAATTATCGATACCGAGATAAAATTGATCGTATCAAATAAAGATAATTTTAAATGAAGCAGATTTTTTTTATCAAACTTACTTTAGCTGTTATGCGATATAACCTATAAAGAAATCT
Organism: Halyomorpha halys; assembly: GCF_000696795.3. Classification (NCBI taxonomy): domain Eukaryota; kingdom Metazoa; phylum Arthropoda; class Insecta; order Hemiptera; family Pentatomidae; genus Halyomorpha; species Halyomorpha halys. The sequence goes on from NW_027106615.1 coordinate 171,605, forward strand.
ATAGGGTTTTATCTGGCTAAAGGAATTTCTGCAAATGATGGACTATTTTAGGTATAAATAAAGGTGTTTTATTTGCTGTTCAACCTTTCGCTTTGAACAGCCCTGACGAAGCACTGCAAAGTGAGGCGAAACATCGGACATTAAAATAGTTTTAAACTATTTGTTCTTTTTTTTTACCTCAACCCTGACCATCTTCTTATATTTAAAATTTTTTTAATTTTTTTTTTTCACCTGTAGTTTTCTATAGGGTCTCTTTATTATTGTAGTATTTTATTGGCGCTATTTATGAAAGTTTCTGAGGAACATCTTATGAGACCTTCAATAATATCTTCACCAACAACATACCTTTACCTATACTTATAATATAAAGGGTTTTAATTAAATAATTTAAATTTTATTTTATTGAAAGTATGAACATTTAAATT
>NW_027106615.1:172834-173937 GCF_000696795.3 Halyomorpha halys
AAATTAAAAAATAAAGCGGTCCATTTAATTGCAATTAACTTAAATCATATAAATTCATGATGTTTAGTTATATGTAATACATTTTACTATGCTAATTGTTATTAGCACAGGATTGTGAACAGTCCAATTTAAAGTCATGTTATATGTTAAATGCAGAGGCGCTCCTAATTTATTTTCTAGGCAATTTGTTTTGTAAACCTTGTAATCTTTTCGAGATGATATATTCTCTAACAACTTCATCATATCATCTTTCCTCCATCTCATTTGTTCCTTGTTTCCTCTCCTTTTTCTCCCATTACTTTATTTATTTTTTCTGTTACTTTATTAGAATTTGAAAACTTCCAAAAATAAAAACGACAAACCAAACATGAACTATGAGCAACTTAGATAACAGGAACTACATGAAACAGACAAAATGGTCCGTTTCGTGACCCCATTCTCCATTTAGCAGACCTAGTAACAGAAGGGGTATTGATGTTATTGTGTTAAATGTAAAATGTTTTACCATGTTAAATGTTATAAGTATAGCATTTTGAGGAGCCCTATTTAAAGTCATGTTAAATATTAAATGCACGAGAGCTCCTAGCGGATTTTCTGAGCAACTTATTTCGTAACCTTTCCCTACAAAACTTCTTGTTATTGTTTACTTCTAAGTTTTGATTACAGTAGTTTATTACAACATGCCTAAAGTTACTGAAAAGTAAAAATGTGAAGATTTGGCTTCTGATTGTCTTATTTAAAAAAGTTCAAAACAATACTAAGACAATCAAAACACAAACTGTTATATCGTTTTAACATAACTTTTTCCATTTAACACACTTTAATATGTTAAACTAAAAATCATGAATACCCCTAGACTCTCAACCATGTTAAATATTACATCGTTTTAACATGCTAAAAGAAGGAAATAGTCTTCCATTTAACACACTTAATTAGTTTAATATGTTAAACTAAAGATTATGGGTACGCCTCATAATACCAAATACAATTTCTCAAATTACATTATGTTTATCAATAAATGAATTTTTTCTACATACAGCCTATTACTTTATGAAATATATTTTTTTATGATAGATATTTACAATTTTGAATTTTAAGTTATA
>NW_027106615.1:174566-185464 GCF_000696795.3 Halyomorpha halys
AAGGATTTTGGACTGTAAGGATTGGATTCGGGAGGAATTTGATAGTTTAGTGGAGCCCCAAAGCTCAACTCCGTATGTCCAGATAGGCCTTATAATAGTCATGTAGATCAGTCTTTTGTAATGTATTGGCAATTTATACCGTTTGTCTAGTAAATGTTGTAATAGTCGAAATCGACGAGCAGTTTCCTGTCTTTTCAGGCTTGTATGAGGATTCCATGTCAGTCGTTTGTCGAGATGTAGTCCTAAGTAACGAATCTGTTCGGCAGGAATATGTGGGGTATTATTAAAGGATACTGTAGGGCAAGAGGTCATTGTTTTACGACGAAGGGTAAATGTGATTTGGTGGTATTTATTGGAATTAATTTTAATCCTCCAATTTTGCCACCATTCTTCAAGGTTAGTGATGTGGGATTGGTTGGGATGTCAGCTGTGAAAACTGTATAAAGGATATGACCAAGGATACTACCCTGAGGTACACCAGCACACTGACGGAATGGGGATGAATAAGCGCCGTTGTAATTTACTTGAACTAATCTGTCGGAGAGATAAGAACGGATAAGGAGGAAGTATGTTGGGGGGTAGAAATTTACAGATCTTGTATAGCAGTCCTGGGTGCCAGACTCGATCAAAAGCCGTATTTTCTTTTGAATTTCTTCTTTTTATCTGTTACTATTTCCGTTTTCATTTATTGTTTATAACCTTTAATTTTTCTTATGTTAAGTGTTAGTATCTTTTTTAGCCCTGCAACGTGGGAAGAGACGTTGGCTAAATTAAAATATTTATTACTATTTCAGTTTTATTTGACTGCACTTATTCCATTTATTTTACTAAGTTATACATATTTAGTTTTACCGTACAGAGGTACAACCGGACCTTAATATTATTATTATAAGCTATTTAAAAAGTTTCTTATCTGACTTATTGATAAGGTAACTCCTATATAGACATTTCTTGCTCATACCTGTACATAGTAGAGAAACTTCTTGATGGAAGGTATGCTCGACAATGGGACGTGGCGGACAGATATGTGGGAAGCGTCCAGGATGACGACGTAGCCCGGATAGAGGCCTTCAGTGATGAGGGTGGCTTCGACGGCCATCGTGAACAGCTTCATCGCCGGGAGATGCTTGAAGTGACTCGGGTCTGGGTCGAGGAGGCCGCAGTAGACGAGCTTCTCGTTTGCCGCCGTCCCCAGCGGCAGGGTGAAGATGTTCCTGCGTCCGTCCGTTACAATGAAAATATTTTATTCGACTAATGAAATAGTAGTTTTTTTTTGTTTTTTTTATTTAATGTAATTTACACCTGTACAAAATAATACAATAGGTAAATATGTTGTATGTTTCATATACACTTGAAAATCTTGGGAAGGAACCACCCATTGGTGGTACTTCAAACAGTAATTTAAATTAGAAGGTCCCGTGGCCATCTTCTTTTCAGACGCCTCGGAGGATTATCAGGGATTGTTAAAGATGAAAGATTAAGAATTAATGGGTTAGGATGGTTAAGGAGTTTGGAATGAAAAGACGCATATCTGTTTTGGGTCAAATCTACATCGAATGGGATGTTAAGGTCTTTGTGGATGAGTTTATTTGTGACGTTATAAGGAGTATCAAGGATTTTACGTAGGATTTTGGATTGTAACGATTGGATGCGGGAAGAATTTGATGGTTTGGTGGAGCTCCAGAGCTCAATTCCATATGTCCAAATTGGTCTGTGAATTAGTAAGTGCATTACTGTAAAAAGAAAAAGTAATTCGTGTTGTGGCTTACCTTTTACTACCTTTGGTATTTTAAGGTTACCTGCTATATTTAATTTTACATATGAGCTATCCATTCAAGGAGCTATTTTGATTCCGGAGGTGAGGGGCCTCCTCGTGTTGTATCGCATATAAGATAAAATAAAAACATTAATTAATAAAGACGATAGATAATGGTGAAATAATAAGAGAAACAGTCAGAAATCAAAAGAAGTGTGAGGGAGGGGGTTGGGCTTATTCTCATATAGTCTTTATCTTTTTATACTTGGACTATGCATGTCTTTCAATACAATTTATTTATTTATAATGTTAGGTATTTTCTAATCATTCTGTAATTCCTTTCATTCATTATTATTGTCTTGTTTTTAGCCCTGATGAAGGCCTGAAATTCTGGCCGAAACGTTGGCACTAATAAATATTTACTTATTTGTGTTTTTCACTTACCGTACCCCCACCATCTTTATATATATCCAAGGTCAATCATTAATTCACCAGTATATATTTTTTATGGATTTATTTCTACTCCTAACTTTTAACACTTTTATAGTATTACATATTACTCACAGTATACCCCAGGCTTCTTGAAGATCCGTGTCCTGAGGATTCCTTCCCGAGAAGAGCACATTGTTATCTTTTTTGTGCCTGTAGCTCAACTTCAGGACCTCTTTGGCTTCACTTACGTTATAACTAACGCTGTTCAAAAATTGGATAAGTTGGAAATCTGCAGGAAATTTGAGAAATATTATGGGAAGGAAATAGTTTTCTTCATTATACGCAGGTTATATATTAATATTAGTTTATTGTATTTGCTTAATTAGAGTTGATATTAAAAAAAAAAAAAAACCCTCAACCCTCCATGCCATTAATTTCTGCTTACTCGATTCGAAGCGTTGAGATAAATTTTATGTTCAAAATATTATTGTCATCAAAATTAAATATTCTTAACTGTCTTACATTTTAGACATCCGTGGAGATAAACGACTTGAATTCGAATCTATTGATTGTATGTTAAAAATTTAAAATTTACTCAACGACCCAACTATGGAAGTAAGTACAATACTCCAATATTAAAGTACCATGAAGTTACTTGCTAATTAGGATAAAGTCCATCACGCCGAAATCCAAATCGCAACTGAAGCATTTCGAACAAGCCCCATTCTTAGCCTATGCGCTGAATCCGGACTTTCACTTCTTTTATTCAGAAGACCAAAATAAAATGTGTACATAGGTAATTGAAAAAATGGGCAGTCATGTTGGCACTTTTTCAATTACCTATGTATACATTTTATTTCCCGCTTCTCTCATCACTTCATTTTATTAATTCTATTTTGTAAAATTATTCATTTTATGTGTAAAATTATTCTGTTTATACTTTCTTTTTTATTTTTCTATACTTATTGTGGTTGTTATCTTGTTCTGTTTTTAGCCCTGAAGAAGGCTAGAAACTCTAGCCGAAACGTTGGCACATTAAAAATATGTTAATCCAACTTATTTGTTTTTATCATTGACCGCACCCCCAATCATCTTCTTCTCGTATATTCAATATTTATTATTTAAATAGTTTTATTTCTTTTCATTCTAGTATAGCCATGAACATGAGTAGTAATCCGAAAAAATCGAAAACTTATCACTTAGACTACGCCTACGAAAAGTCGATTGTGATACACTTTTAAGATAAAAAGTAGATCTTATATACAGAAAATGCGCCCCCCCCCCCCACAAACCCTAAAATAATAAAAAATAAAACTAACTCTTCAATTCTACATTTAGTAACTCAAAACCTACAATACATTCAGTTTTTTTTTTTAATTAACATCTTATTAAGCACACAATAATATAACAATTCAATAGTTTATATAACCTTCCCATGTCTATCTATATCAACATTTGTTATTGTAATTTTACAACAGTAACCTTATTTACTTAAATTAATTGTATTCATTTATTTTTTATTACACTAACCTAATTAAATTTAATTAAATGGCTGTTATATAATACCTGTAATGTTTACCGGAATAGTATTTGGTTCTAAACTAAAACTCTTCCTCAACAATTCTAGTTGCATCTGATGTGACTTTATTTCGTCTATGTGAATTTTATTAATTTGAAGTTTGCCATGCGAGCGGATCCTTGTCGAAGCACTTGCTTTCATTTGGGCTCCACAAACTTCTCTCAGGTACTAGGGTGGAACAAATATTAAGTTGAAAAATAAAATAAAATAGTGTTTCATCAAGTGTATAATAAACTACACTACTATTTAATTTTTGAATTGAATCTAATTGTAGTGAAGCCAAAAAGGCCGTCTAAGGCTTAAGTTGAGCCTGAAAGCTTAATAAGAATGTCCGCCATTGTAGAGTAAACTGAAACAGATAGGGTACGATTTTTTTTTTTTTTACTTCCGGCAAACACTTACTCAGCCTCCACTGGTTCATTATCAGTGATGCGGCGAGAGGGATGCGCTGGGATCTCTTGAGCTCTGCTCTACCCCTCACACGTGGGGGATAGAGTGGGCTCAGGGATCCTCAGGTCGATTGTGTAAATATTGTATATATTATTTTATCATTATGTTATTTTATTTATTTATTTTTCATACAGATAGTTTGATTATGTTCATCTTGTCTATTCTTTTGTTTGTATATATTTTTTTTATTTTTTTTTATTTTAGTATGTATGAGATCGTCCATCACTATTACCTATTGCCCACAACTGTGTGACAGATTGTAATATCTATCAATAAATAAATCTATCAATTAAATTAAAAAAAATCCGGCAAAATTGTACCATTGGCACAGAGGGCCACCGTCTCATAAAGTTTATGATCTAAGATACGATCATACATTCCCGAAGGTAAGGACGCGGTCTCATCATCCTTTCTGCAAATTAGTGACTCTGGCAGTGCCATTTTATAGAGATGCTTGTTCAGCTGACAGTGTCCTGTATATAGACCTCTCACCCACCTTAAAGTTCTCCTGTCCATATTAAGAAGTGTGTTTCTTATTTTTGTGCAGGAGCCTTTCAGGAACATCTTTGACCTTCTAGTCTTCTGGTCTTTCTCCAAAATAACCCAGCCTTGCCCTTAGCCAATCGTTTTGATATCCCCCTCTGGTAGGACTCAGATCCTCTCCTAGCGAGGTAGTCCCCTCTCTCATTACCTTTGTGACCAAGCACCCATTCAACCCCCACTTTTTTGGTTAAGAAGAGTGAGTCTTAAACTCTTGCACTAATTTGGAGCGGGGAACATAACTGCCCAACGCATAGATGGCTGCCTGACTATCCGCAGAGTTGGCCAACTATGAAACTACTAGCTAAAGTTGCCATGGATACGATATTTATTTATCAATGGTTTATTCATGAATAAGGGTCGTATCCATGGCAACGTTAGCTATGGCTAATTTTTGTCCATTTCTGACTATCCGTAAAAATCGTGTTAAGCCACCCCTCGTACCCTCGATATAAGGTACAATCTTCACGGCTTTTAAAAATATATCCGAGACTCCAAAACTTCTTTCATGCTTTACCTATTCTGGATTCAATTATCTTGGCATCCCTATTCACAAATGAAATTATTTGTCCAAGATAAATTACTTCATCGAAAATTTTCATGCCCATGAGGTTATGTCTAATAATTTCCGAAGGGCCATTGGTCATTGTGACAGTTTTTTGAGGGTTCAATGTCAATCCATTGAGAGCCTTAAAATAAGTGGGGGTGAAACTGTGGCAACACTGAGTACGTATGAAGTATGTAATGAACTCTAATGATTATTATTAATTTCCAGTTATAAACAAGATCATTTTATCTAGTCTATGTTTAGGTTAATCCGCCATTGTTATCTACATTATATCAGAAGGCAACCTGTGATTAGCTCCTTATAATAATGTTGTATATATTGTTTGCAATCCATATGTAAACAATGTATTGTTGATATGTGTAATGAAATTAGTGGGAATTACAAAAGTTATTGATTGCACTTGATTCTTCAATCGTTTATCACAGTAATTTGACGACGAGGTATAACTAACAAAATGGATCCAAAACATTTCCGGAAGACTCAAGCTCTCAACACCATCTTGTTGACGAAGTAATTTAAAAAGAAGTCATCAATAGATCCGATTAGTCAAAAGAGTGTTATCAAGACACTATGGTGGAAGTAAAACATGCAAGTTTGCTACCATCATTTGGCTGGCTACACTAACAACCTGGCGGCGCAATTGTGAAACCTCCTTATAATTCAATTGTATTTATGGCTGTTATAGGGTTAATGACCAAATACATATCTATATCTTCCTTCGTATACACCTTTCCCTGATACAGACAAACCCAGCTTGTTTTGTTTTTTTTTAGTTCTAAACATAATACAAAGAGGTTGATATAAACAAATAACACAAAGAGGTTGATACTGTTAATGAGGTTAATAGAAAAGGATTTTAAAGAACAGTTTTCTAATAAACTTATATGTTTTTTTATAAGATATTAGCAATTAGCCTGCAAAAAAGACAATTTAATTAATCATGACATCAATAATTTAGGTTGTCTCCTTGAAAATGGTCCAAGAGCCAAAACGTCGGAAGTTTTTTTAAATAAAAATTTGAGAATAAAAGTTTGTGTTAATAATAATATAAACCACTCTCAAACAATCAATATATTAAATCAGTAATCTCATAACACAAAGTTTATTATAACCTTTACAATTAACTTTAATTCTACACATATCGATAGTTGAAAATAATATAATAATATTATAAACAGCGCAATCGATATTTGTCTTAACCCCGATGCTGTGTTTATAACCTTATATACCTTAGCTCGTGTTATCCCCTGTTTCGCAAGTTGCTGGACCGATCATCTGAAGAGATTTCGATGGAAGCAAAAAATCCACTCCTTAGCTCCTAGTATAGAATTACTCAATTGTACAGATGACTACTGAAGCAGTAAATATAAAATCCAATGCTCTATTGATCTATGGATAGAATGGATTGATGGAATAGATTTTTCTATACACTGATTCGGTTGTGTCTAGAAGCCTTATGCACTCCATATTGTTTAGAATCGATTTCTCCAATAAAAGTTAGATTTATATAACTTAAATGATTTGCCTAAAAGTTTAGTTCCAGGTAACCAAGGATACCTGGATGAGGTAGCTGACACACTCCGCAATTGCTATCTCACATGATATAAGTCGTGAGTCCGATTAAATTTAAAATTGATTTTGAACAGCCACTTTGTACTGTCGAAATCGCTAAAAAACAATCCATTGTTAAAAAAAAAAATGATTTCGTCGAAGAGAGAATACTTTTTTTTCAATGAACGAAATATGGTCCCGGTGCGGTTAAATAAAACTCCTTTAAAAACATTGATTTTTCATTCGGAAATCTATATCTTAAAAACTACCAACAAGACTAGAAAATCTAAGAGGACATCATTTAAAGAAGAGTAAATTTGCTTAAATATTAGCCCTAAAAGAGCTATTTACGTCCAATAGCTCTCGAAATATAGCTTTTTAAAAAGCAAAATTTCTTAAAAATCTACTGAAAGATTAGTGGTTAGTTAATTTATTTTGAGAATTCTATATCTCAAGAACTATGTGACTTACAGATGTCTATTAGCACTCAAATTAAAGCTTGTTTAATGGGCTATAAAGTAGTTTATGACATTTATCTTCGTAGGAGTAATACTTTACATGATATTTGCTAAAATAAATTGATTTATAGTTGTTCGGACGATAAATTTGATTTATGAAAAACTTTATTTCGGAAACCATTGGACATACCGATGTCTGCCAGCGCTCAAATTAAAGCTAGTTAAATTAACTACAAAATAGTTAATTATGTTTATCTTTGTAGGATTAGTAATTTTTATGATATTTGACAAAATAAACTCACAAAATGTTAATTTCTAGCAGTTCGTATAAAATTTTCGATTTTTGAAAAAATATATCTCTAGATCCATAAGACGCACATATGCCAACACTAAAATAAAAGGAAATTTAACTTACTATAAAGTAGTTTATGACACTTATCTTCGTAAGTGTAGTAGTTTTTATGATATTCACATATGAATATAAATTTGGCAATGAAAATTTGTCCGAACGATTATAAATCAATTTATTTTTGAAAATTTCATGTAAACTATTACTCCTACGAAGATAAACATCATAAAATACTTTATATCTCATTAAACTAGCTTTAATTTGAGTGCTAATAGGCATCTGTCCGTCAAATGGTTTTTGAGATATAAATTGCTCAAAATAAATTCACTAACTACTGATGTTTTAACACGTTCATACATTTTTATGAAATTTTGCTATTTAAAAAGCTACATCTTGAAAACTATATGACGTTCTCTTAGGTTTTCTTGTGTTATTCCTACTTCTTAAGATATGGAGCTTCGAATGAAAAATTAGTTTTTTTTTTATCGCTTTGAAACAGCCGCCATTTTTTATTCCCCCTACCTATACTTGGCAGACTCATCAATTTTGACTAGTAGTTGTACATAGTTTTCATTGAAGTAATAAAAAATTGGGGTGAGATAACTGACTTTTTTCTTCTCTTGGGCTCTTGTACTAAGAGGGTCATGTCTCCTCTCCCTCTAGAAGGGAAACATAATTATTTTTATCTAATAAAAATTAATTTTTTTTTTAAGTGAATACAAAGTGTAATAACTCATAAAGCTCTGCGACAATTTTATATAATTTTCTTTAAATTTTGTTTGCATTCGGCTTTTCTCTGTTCCCAGGTTATTTACTATGTCCCCTTTCCCCAGGTTAGATTCTGGGTATGACCTTGCACTTTCGCTAGATAACAGATCCAACTGGAGCTAAGGAAGGTTCCTTGTGTGGTTAATTATTTAAACGTAGTTTTGTTCTAAATCTTAGTTTAACTGGCTGTTTGAAGGTTAACTTTTCTGGTCCAACAGATAATTATTGATTTACACGAGATTTGAGAAATAGTAGTTTTTTTATGGTACAACCGGCCTTAATTCACTTTGTAAAGGTTATACTAATTATGTGATCTGATTTACCGGTAATCCATAATGCTTGTTCACGGATATCCAGGGGCCGATCTGCCTGGCCTGAAATAGGGTACTCTTTTTGGCACTAACGCATAACATCTCGAACTTACAGGTTTCGACAAAGTAGTACCTCCTCTACGGAAACTTGTAAAAAGAAACTTTGAACGAATGGCATTCCAGTTTGATGGGGTCATTAATTCTTCTGCCTGATCACAGTTGATCAGATCTTATACTCTTTAGTTATTGATTTGTTCTATTCCATTGTTGATTGTCCTATTAAAAATAATCTGAATAACCGTATAGCACAAAAAATAGTACACATGTGTTAGTCTGTATTGTAATCATTTAATCGATTTATTATGCTTGTTTCGAAAACGGGCCAGGATAAAAACCATTCTGCGCATGCACCGGTTAAAGTGTTCATAATTTTTAACGATAGATATCAGACATAATATAATACATTGTTATTATAATAAAATTTTTAAAATAGCAAAATGAAATGAAAAAAATAGGTTAGATACAACATTGTAATTTAATCGCGAAATTTGGAAATATTACAAACTACGAAAATTAAATAGCGACATCGAAATCAATAGGACTACCTGAACTTTAATTTGGGAAACTAATCCATCTATGTTTGGATTAATTCCACTGATTTTTTATTTTATTTTATTTATTTATTGATATTTACAACTGTATAAAAAAATACAACCAGTAAATTTGATCATAATGACATAATGATATGATACAGGATGTAGAGAAACTTCCCAGTAGTAGAACTCTAAAAACAGTTTACAATATAAGGTCACGAGCCCATCTTCTTTTCAGGCGCCTCGGAGGATTGCCAGGAATGGAAGAGGAAGCAAGGTTAGAAACAAGTGGGTTTGGATGGTTAGGGAGTTTATTATGGAAGGAATAATATCGGGTTCGGGCTAGATCGGTTACATAAGGAACATTTAGGTCTTTATGGATGGTTTTATTAGTAATAAAATAAGGAGCATTTAGGATTTTACGAAGGATTTTGGATTGTAAAGATTGGATACGAGAGTAATTCGAAGGCTTAGTGGAGCCCCAAAGCTCAACTCCGTATGTCCAGATGGGCTTTATTATTGTCATGTAGATCAGTCTTTTGTAATGAGTTGGAAGTTTAGACCGTTTGTCTAGTAAGTGCTGTAATAGTCGGAATCTATGTGCAGTTTCCTCACTGATATAAAGACGTAATTTTTTTTTTTTAAATAATCATCAGTCAACCTTGTACAATGGTTTGTTTTATTAACTTTCCCATTTATAAGTACTGACAAACGCTCAAATCAATCTTCTTGCGACTTTTTTAAACTGCGGAAAATGGTCTTCTTCGAGATATTTTTTGTAGAAATCGCACGATTCAAATTTAGATTTTAGGAGTGAGTTTTCTTGAATCTCGATCAACTCCATTTGCAAGTGTATTGGAACATTTCGTACATTAATTTTTGTTGGAGTGACAAATAAATTGAAACGGTATTCCATGTTTTTTAAATCGCCAAATCTATTCGAAAATTGTTCCAACAGTAACTTGAGTTCTTCAGCATATTGAGCATAAGCAATATTTTCATATGCAGAGAGCGTGGTGAAATGGTAATTGTTACCAGACTGAATCTGTGCCTCCCACAAGCGAATTTTGTTCTGAAACGCTTTCAAATGGCTGTACAAATCATTCACTATCCTTGTTATTGAAGTTTCAGATTTAAATCATTCAAATAGCCTGTAATGTCGACCAGAAATGCTAAGTCACATATCCATTTTGGGTCACTCAATTCAAATAGTGGTTTATCTTTTATTTGCGTAAAATCTGCTTTCTCATTTCTAAGCTCGTAAAACCGTTTCAGCATTTTCCCTTTGCTTAGCCACCTGACTTCACAGTAATATGTTACTTCGTCATATTCGGCTGATACTTCATTGAAAAACACTGGATTAGAGAATAAAGTGATTTTTTCATTGAAAACATTTTATTTCCAGGCTCCTCAAAATTATTCATTTAAAACAATATTTTTTTTTTTTTAATAGATAGATTTATTTATTGATAGATATTACAATCTGCCACACAGTTGTGGGCAATAGGTAATAGTGATGAATGATCTCATACATACTAAAATA
>NW_027106615.1:186109-247993 GCF_000696795.3 Halyomorpha halys
AGGGATGGGTGGAACTAGATAAGGTTTGAACCAAAGGATTAGGATGGTTGGAAAGGTTTATATGGAATTTTAAAACAATATTAATGATAAGAATATATAATATGTACAATAATTTAAAATACATAATTATCAATAATTTTTCTTCTTTTTTTTTCAGGTCTTTTGAACAGTCCGAGTAAAATAGCAAAACTTCATAATGAACAGATCGATACTGGAATATTGAATTGGAATGATACAACAAACGCAACCATAACAGTTGAAACTACCAATGGAACAGCAAAAGGTAATTTAAGTAAATAAATAATTCTGATAAAATGGAGGTGATGTGAATTGGTAGGATGCCTTAATAAGTTCTTAATTTAGATATTCTAGATAAATAGATGTTCAGCCCCCTTTTTGTTCCATTACCTCAATTCATATGTCAGTAATCCCATGACATCAGTGATAAACCACCACGTGGTGTTCTAAACTTCTTCGCTGAGATTAGGCCACCTTCATGTTTCAGTTCGACTGTCTAATCGGCTTACTTTGCCTTGGAATTTTCCGGGATGAATGGGGAGTTTTGAGGGTGGACAGCAGATTGGACAATGCTCAGCTTGCCTATGACCAAAGGCAACCAATTATTTTTTTGTGGGACCATTTTCAGCACGTGAAAGTTCAAGGAGAAGGTCACCCCGATCATCAAGGTGTACATGTGCTTATTTATCTTCCTCTCAACCAATCAATCTTGAGTCTATCTACCAAATCATTCATAAATGTTTTTGACAGAATTGTAGCTAAGCTAGATGTGTTTGTCCATTCCAGGATGTTATCTGATTATGGAACATTTTTTGTTATCACTGCTTGCTATTATCAAGAGTTGACTGATTGGCTGAACTCTGAAAGGACCTAGAGAGATTTCACCTGCCATGCCACTCAGTAGGGTGTAAACTGGGATCTAAATACACCACAGACTCCTCACTTCGAAGGTTTATTTGAGGCCGGAATAAAATCAGCAAAAATACTTCTTTACAAACTCTTTGGTGATAATTCATTTATTATATCTGAACTCTCCAATGCGTTTACCAAGATGGAAGCTATTTTAAAAAGCCGACCGCTCTACCTCTCATCTAGTGATCCAGAAGATAGCCAACGACTTACTCTAGCCCACTTCCTGATTGGTGGTCGACTTAATACTTTACCAGAACCAAACCTGCAAAACATACCACCCAATCGTCTTTCCTGTTGGCAACTCATCCGTGAGAGAACTTGAACATTTTGGCAACTATAGATGGATCAATATCTTAGCAACCTTATTTTAAGAAACAAGTGGTATAAGCCTTTAGAGAATTTTAAAATTGGGGTTATTGTCCTATTAAGGAATGTCTCATCTATCCCTTGTTTATGGCCTTATGCTAAAATCATCCAGGATCTGACGGTGTTGTCCGTGTTGTAACTTTGAAAACAAAGGCAGGTATCCTCAAAAGACATGTGAACCAACTGTTGTCCTTACAACCTATATTGCTAAAGATGCAAGAGGAAGAAGCTACCAGCTAAATATTGTCCACACTTCTTTAATATTCGGCGAGTTCGGATTTTAGGTGGGTGGGATGTTCAGGCCACTTTTTGTTTCATTACCTCAATTCGATAAATTCCAAACTCACCTTAACCAACTGAATTTTCCCATTCAGTGTGTCTCTGAACAACCTAGATCAAAAACTGATAGAATATCAATGACTATCGATATGCAATGCAACCATCATTGTTACCTTCTGCTCTTGGTTACCTTCGGTTTTTTATTACTTTTAGTTCTTTCTTACAGCTATTAGTAAGATTACAGTGAGCTTTTGTGAGTCTGTATTTGTGTAAACATCATATTCATAATTGAGTTCGATGTTGTATTAGTGATAAGTTATATAAACTGTGTATTAGACAATAAAACTGTTAGTGTCTATCTTACCTAGTATGTGCAGTATGTCAGTTTTTATTTATCTACCTTTCATCATCAATTCACCTACCTTAACTTCTGTCATCTATCAACACAATATTTAAAAACCCAAATTAACTATCTGTAGAACCCAGCGTATTCTGGATCTTGAGATATGGGTCCCTTACAATGGAATCAGGATCTCTTGCTCAGACTAAAGGGAAGGTTGGTGACTTCAGGGGTTGTCTTTGCTGTGGGTCTGTATCTAGTGACCCACAGTAGAACCATACCTATACTAAACGGTGTCTCATGAAATGGTAAATGTCTTAGCAGCAGAATACCTATGGACTTCCTCATGCGAGAGGTTGAAGATCCCAAAAGGGGCTATCCTAAGAAAGAACTTCCTTTCCTTTGGAGTGATCTACTGGATCTCACAGTTCCTCATTGAGTAACGCCTAACACTGGAAGCCAGGCTTCTACACCCTGGCGGAGAATGATATTCCTCAGCTAATGACCAAAATGTTCCTACTACTAGAACTTAGTGTATGAGTGTGTTGGGGTTGTCTGGTCTAAGGCGGTTTCTGCAGCCTGATATCCACTTTACAGAAGGCCTACGACAAGGCGTATTCATTAGTAAGATAGGAACGGCCGTGCCAGACGATGAGCCCTAGACACTGGTGTAGGTAGAGGAGGTCTAGGTGAGAGAGTCTGAGGTAGAGTAACAGTTCTAGTTGCCGAGATGAAGCGGACAGACTAGAACTGTCAAGATAGGAGCCAGCTTACTAGTTGCCGAGATGAAGTGGATGGATCAGTGTAACCATTAAGGGTTAAGTTACAATCTTAGTTGCCGAGACGAAGCGGGCGGACTAAGATTGCTGGAGAGAACTTTTGTGAGAATAGATTGGCAATAAACTTTTCCATCTCAAGCAGTGTGTACGCCACCAGTGCCATGACTAGACCCAGGTAAGGAAATGGATCAAAGATCAAATTGGGGGATTTAGAGCCCCTTATTTATAGGCCTAGTCCATGCGGCTGTTACCGAGAAGCGGTCAGTACATGTCTACTTGAGATAGTTTCATGCATTGTTTTGGTATCGTTTATTAATCATTCTATTGACATTGTTAAGTATTAGGTACAGACATTAATATTATATTAAAATGACAATATGTTTTTACAAAATAATGGAATATGTAAATTTGAGAACTTCGGTGAGGCTCGAGGTGCAGCGCTCTGGTGAGTTGTGATGAAACCGCTTGCTCTCTTTAATTAATTAGTCTGCTACTCTGATAGGTCTGAGCAGATATTTCTTGATATAACAGTGGGACTATTGTTACGAAGTTGTTGACATGGCTTTTATGGACAACTTTCAAAAGTTGGTGGGCCCATGTCTAAACTGATTTAGCGAAAGGTTTCCAATTGTCCAACCTTAATTAAATTAAATGCTATAATGGCACTCATTGGACACCATGGCTGTATTATCATTAATCACTAATAACAGTAAAATGTTTAAACACAACATAACTTACGCAGACAAGGTCTGGTTAAAGAATCAGAGGAACGAATAATGGCCACTAGACAGCTGATTAAAAGCCGTAGATTGTTGACCCGTTGCTAGGCTACTTCAACCAAATAATCCACACTTGCCATTATTTCTACATTTAAATATTTTAATTCTAAATATAAATACATCTGTTTCTTCTAAAAATTAAATAAACTTCTAAATAAAATAATGAAAATAAAAATAAATGTAATTGAATTAAATATTAAGACTATTTACAAATTATGGAGATGGTCAGGGTTGCAGTCAAAAGAGAAACAAAAATAGTTAACAACTATTTGTGTTTTTCTTTTGACTGGAATTTTTTAAAATTTTAAATGTTTTTATTGAAGCACTGGTTTATAAAATAAGTATGAGCTCATTACATTTTATGTATGTACCAACTGTAGTATTTTTAGTTGTTACCTTATTGAAAAATTGTTAAAAAAAAAAATCCTAGAAGTTATATCTTAACTTCTCTTTCCCTGGGCTTTCACCCAAAATTATTTCTCAAGGTTAGAATTAGCCTGAAAAAACTTAGATATTGAATATGATATAATTTATACTTGTGATACATAATTCCTTAAATATTACTGGAAATTTAAGTTTTGTCTCAAAACATTAGTTTTTCAAGGGTTTGTATATATTTTTTATATGAAATATTTAATATTTAGCAGTAAAATTTCTGAATGTTAATTAATATTTAAGTCATTATTAATTTTTTTTAGCTGAAGGCTTGTTTGATGATGGTGATCTTGATTGGTCCGCACCAGTTTCTCGCAAGGATGACGATAAGTTGGAACTGGATTGGGGAGATGATGAGGATGATGGTATCGGAAGTGGGGACGATGATGGGGGTATACAGATGAAATCGAAGGAACCAGAACCACCACCAGAAGAAGAAAACTCAGCTCACAATGATGGTATGAACACTTTAGTAGATCTTATTATAGAATATTTAAATGCTTTGTTAGCAACTATTCATTGTTCATATATTTAATAGGATATTTGACCACAGAAAAAATAATTTGAAATAATGTTAATGTTATTCAATTCAGAAACCAATCATATATGTATTAATTGATATAGATACAGGATTAATTTTTAATTTTAGTTTTAAAAACTAAGATTTTTAATCTGTGTACCAACAGAAGAAAAAGCTAGCCGCCATGATGGTTTAATATGTGATGGTTTAATATGTTTAGTATGTCAGTTAGACATATACAAACAACACTGATTTAGTAATTCACACTTTTTAGCTATTTTAAAATGACTACCTATTTTGTTTTTAAAAGAATTTTCATTATTTTGTATCGAATATAATTCTCCATATTGTTTTCAAACTAGAAGGAAAAATCAATACATTTTCAGTTACTTTAAGTAGTCTTTTGGAGTAAATATAACCTCTAATAAACTTGCATTATACTTACATCGAAGTGATCTTCACAAAAATATAATCAATAGATATATACTAAATAATAATTTAGATTCAATAATAATTTTGGATGGAGGCGACAGTAGCAGCATGGTAACACGCCTTTCTACCAACCCAAAGGTTGTGAGTTCGAGCCCGGCCCTACCCGGGATTTTCTTCAAGCATATAATTACACGATACTTACTCACAGCCTCCCCCCAGGCATTTGTGAGGCCCGTTAGCCAATGGTTGGCACTCACAAAAATAGGCGTGGAAGTGACAAACCCACCCTATGAAAACCTCGTCAAGAAACGTGTGATGTATTTCCATAGTACATCGCACGCAGCCTTGGAACTCCACGGTCTGTTGTAGCAGGCAGTAACCAACTGTTTCTAGTTTTGACTTTCATCTTTTGGCACTTGGATAAACAACTTCTGTCGAGTCTTTATAGTAGTATTTTTGCAATAAGGTATTACATAAGAACGATAAGAAACATAACTTAACCCATAAAAGATAATTGCATAAATAACAAATAAAACAAAATAAATTAATAAAACACTCACACTGAGTAGATAAGCCTAGGTTATGTTTATGTTAAAATGACCTCATGTCACCACAAGAATGGCGGCTCGCTTTTTTGTGCAGCAAAAAAAAATTAAATTTTAATGCGTAGTTTCAGAGACTAAATAGCAATTTCATATAAAAGTGAAGCTACTCTGAGACAAACATTTATTGTCATGACAGTACTGTCGTGAAAGTACAGTCTGACTAGGTATAGGGTGATTGGTTATATTACATGTTTAGTTTAGCCATTGTCACATTTAATTTGTGACACTTCACAGTCACGACAGCAACTGCCTTGGTCAGACTATAAGATAGTTACTATCATGATAATATTTACGTTCATTGCAGTAGCTCTATCAGAGCTAGTGAGATAAAGATATATGTCCCAGTCGTTAGGCTTTTGTTACTAAAGGCCTATTTATTATTGATAAATTATTTTATTAAAACTTATTTTAGTCTAAAAAAGAAATACATTGTTACCTGGCAACTGGCAGATAACCTTTAATGTAGTCCACAGGTTGAGGGTTAGAGAACCCTTGCTGTAAGGTATTAACGAACATTTTTCTGGAGTTATTTGATACAGCTTATAGTATGGATAATTTTCCTTTCAGTTCAAAAATCAAATCCAAAGCACAGTTTTCTTTCCAGTTAGTGCTAGGAGGAGTACTGTACCCTTTTTTGGCAAGGGGAGGGGAGAGAATAGTGAAACCTTTTGTCAACGTCAATCTAGACTTTAGTTTTCAACCTTACAAGGAATGAAGCTGATTGGTAGTTAAAAAGTTCTTATGAATTACTGTAATACCAATATTTAAAAAAAAACAACACTAAACTATTAAATTTGAAAAACAGAAAATTACTTTTAATAACAAAATATGAGATGTTAAGACCTAGAATGGACTATCCCACTTTGACAAAATTGAGAATTAAACTAATTTTTTGATAATAAAAATAATAAATTTTTAAAATCTGTTCCTTGACGATAGAAATAAGGGATTCACATTCAAAACTGTTCAACTGCAGTTAGACAAAAATTTTAAAAATATTTTACATACCAGGTTTTTCTAAAAAGTACAACGTTTGGATTGCCCTACTGTAGTTCTCAATACCTCATAGGTTGAAAACCTTTAAAAATCAAGACTATAAATAATGTTTATAACAATAAAATTATATTTAATCCATGTAACTTTTTAATTTATAATTTAATCTGAACAAAAATATTATCAGAGATAATATTCTTTGTATAATATAATTTTATATCATTCTGTTTTAGAAGGAAAGGAAACTAAGAAACATGGCCATCTAGATATAATGGCACAACAGCTGAAGTTTGTTGCTTGTTTGAAAATATTAATGGAAGAACTATCAACACTTGCGACGGGATATGAAGTGGACGGAGGGCAACTTAGGTATCAGCTGTACTTATGGCTCGAAAGGGAAGTAGAGGCCCTGAGGCAGCTATGTAATTACAGTCCTGCTTCCGACTTTCCCGAGTCACAATGTAAATTATTTTATTTATTATTATATTAACTTATTAAAAGTTGTTAGATTTTTCTTCTTTATAATAAATAATCTACTGATGTATTTAGATGACATAGTCGAAGCGATTCAGGACGTGAGAGGCTGTGACACACCAACTCTAAGTAAGGAAAAGCCTACGTTACATGAAATTTTAATGGCCGAAAAGTGCGATTTCGAAGCCAAAGTTCAGAGAGCTGCTAGGAGAAAGAGGTGGCTCAAAGGTAAGTGACAGACATGAAAGAATTATTTTTCTTAAGCTATGACGAGTTGAAAAGGTTCCACTGTATGTCTTCAGTTATTTAGTTTATTGAAATTTAAAGGCAAAGTTATTTCATCATTTCAATCTATGTAAGGTGTATTCATGATGTTGTGTTAAATGTAAAAATTTTTTAACATGCTAAATGTTATAAGTATAGGATTGTGAGCAGCCTAATTTAAAGTCCATGTTATATGTTAAATGCAGAGGACCCCTTGTGAATTTTCTGGGAAACTTTGTAACCTTTTCTTCCAGAACTTCATTATTTTATCCATTCCATTATTAGAGTTTTAAAAACGTCAACAACAAAATCAAAAACGAAAACGGACTACCAGCAACAAAACTATAAAACGACAACAGACAAAATGGTGTGGGTGGAGCACAGCTGGTCTGTTGCGTGACGTCATTCTCCATTTAGCAGGCTCTCAACCATGTTAAATTTTGTATTGTTTTAACATGCCATAAGAAGGAAATATTTCTCCATTTAACACACTTTAACATGTTAAACTAAAGATCATGACCCCTATAAAAAATGCTCAATGTTTCGGCTAACTCTGCCATGGTTGAAATCTGATGTACTGGAATGTGCAACTTAGTTCCCTTTTTCTTTTTTTTCGCACACACAAGATAAACAATTTTTTGTCTACCTTTACAGTCGACATCGATTCAGTTCTGGCACTCCCATTTAATTTTGATTTCTTTTTATTTTAAATAAAAAATTATTATTTCTCAAAATCTAATACATTTTTTTAAAAATTTTTTTATTTGAATGACTTTATTGCAAAAAAAATCACATACATATAGTATGTATTTATGTATTAGTATTAGAGAAGTTTGATAACACTCTTATTGGTTTAAAAAAACATACCAACATAAAAACTAATAATATCTTTAATGAAATCATATTTGCTGAATTCTGTGTTAACTTATTCTCGTCCCACCCGGCACAATCTCAATCTTATTCTTGTCCCACACGGCACAATCTCACCTTATGTTACAGTACATCATGATGCCTCTTAAGTCCAAAAAAAAATCAACTATTCAATTTTTATATTTAATAAAATGAATAAATCATTTTAGAAACATCTCACCTCTACCATTGTTTTGTAGGATACCTATAAACCATGTTTTCTGACTTCAAGAATTCTTTTGATTTATCTATAGAATGAAGTGTTAATATTTATTTTATTTCAAAAGGAAAAGGAATAAAGTTTGTTTTGAATTTATGAGGTATCACAGCTTAAGTGATGATATACTAAAATACTAATGAGCTTTCTTCTTTACAATTAATATGATTGATTGTCCTTTTATTTTTGTGAATATAACTTCAATTTTTCAATTTTATAGCGAATGAAACTCTATTAAGAACCCTGCTGTCTTATTGTTCACTCCACGGAGCATCTGGTGGCGGTTTGGCTTCCGTGAGGATGGAACTGGTTCTGCTCCTTCAAGAATTACAGCAGGAGAAAACTCAACAGCAACTTCTTTCCCCATTGCCTTTCCCGACAACTCTCCCGTTGTTGTCAGCTAGTGTTGCTTGCAATAAGACTGTTATAGCCGACCCAGTCAGACATTTACAGGTATATCTCACTTATATTATATTTATAGGTATATCTCGCTTATTATACAACAGAAATGTTTGTAGATGATTATTGTAATCTTATCATTATGAAGAAAATAATTTTTTTTTCTCTGTTTTAGTCACTAGCACATGACATGCTTCAGACAATCATTGAACAAAGGAATGCACCTACATTAAATTCAGTCAATTTTAGCGAAGTATTTGTTCTCAGAGATTTAGCAGTCGCTTTATCCGCTTGTATTTATCAGTCGCTCTGTGATTCTGATACCTGCTCAGTTAAAGTAGCAGTTGACAGGTTTGGGATTCAGTTTATTATGCTATTAAATAATTTTGTTTAGTAACACAAAAAATATGGTCGATAACCATAGATATTTGATAATTTTGGCAGATCCAGATGTTTTTGTTCTGGCTGAAAGCAAAAACAAAGTACATTTTATTCCATCGTGTACAAATTTATCACAAAATCATGAAAAAATAGCAGTTTTATTACATAAAAATCATGAAAATCCTTCCCAGCACCCTATTCATAATATAGCACTTTATTCATAGCACCCTCTTCATAACATGGCACTATTCGTAGCACCCTATTCCTTATACCGCACTTAATTCATAGCACCCTTGAGTATTTAACCGATCCACTTCAAAGTTTTAAGGTTTCAAAACAATATTAAAATTTACCAAATCGGACTCAACTAGCTCAATCTGAACTTAAGATTCAAGACAATATAATTATATTATATATTATTTTTATTATATATAATTTATTCTTTATTCGTTTATTATTAATTTTATTCTATTTATTTTTTCTCAAATTTTGTGTAATCGTAACTTACATCTTTATTTTCCTTATTTTAGTGTGTTAAATTTTGTTTCCTCATTTTTATTTGTTATTACGTCTCCTTTTCATTATAACCTAATAGTTTCCGTATTTTTTTTTTTATTTATATTTTTATCATTGTCTATTTTATATGTTTACTATTTTATTTCTTCTTTTATTTTGTTTGTATATTATCTTCTGTTCACTTACTGTCAACATCGACAAATAAATAGGTGTTATCTATTTTTCGTTTTCTTATGGCCGCACTCCTGACATCTTCATAATTTCAATATATTTATATTATTTTATCTATCTATTTATTAAGTTTATCTAGGAAAATATATAAATAAATTCAATCTCAAGTGAGAAAAATTTTGATCATATCTTTTTGTAGACTTATGTTATTAATTTATTAGATAAACAGTTATAGTTATTTTTTAAAGAAATTAAAATGAAAAAATGTACAGGAAATTAAATTAACAACAAATTTTCTATACACTTGTAAAAATTTTTTTAAAAACTTTGTAATAAATGTACTAGTTAGAGTTCTTAGACAAACATTTATTTACATCAAATTAAGAAATCAAATATAAAAATATAAATACAAGATTAAAATTTTATGATTTTCATTTACTTATTAAGGATGATATCTTAAGTTATTATTGGAAACAATCCCTGGTTTATCTGCAGATACGAGCTAAATTAAATAAACTCTGCTTTAGAACTTTGACAGTTTTCTATCCATGATTAATTCGATCAATTTGCTCTTTGGAGAAAATAGATAGAAAAAATAAACTAAATTATATAAATTTAAAAACTGACTATTAATCGAAAATATAGGATATTACAAAATATTTAAAAATTATAACTAGTATTGTCTTGTATCTCAAGTCCAGATTGAACTAGTCGAGGACAGTCTATGCCATTTGATTATGTTTTAACATCGTTTTGATATCTTGAAAATTTTGATCGGTTGAATTGGTGCCATGAATGTTTTTCTTGAATTTTGTGCTATAAAATTGCTTTTAAATATCATGATTTTGCCAAAAATTTGTACATGATATAATAAAATAGAGTTCATTATGAGATAAAATTTCAAAAAATTACTTTTTATAGGGCTGTGTGTAATTTAAAAGTTAAGTTATTTTCAATAAAATAAATATTCTTACAGCCTACATGGATCTGCCCTTGATACACTTTCTTACGTGAACTCCAGTAGCCATCTTATAGCCACTCAGCAACGCAAAAGAAGATATTCAACAGATGAGCCTCTGCAAGTTACGACTCAACCATCAAAGTGGCCTGGTATTAACCAATTACTGCCTTATATATTTAAGCATATAGAAATTATCTCATATTCATATTTATAATTAAATATTGTTGAAGCAAAGCTATAGTGGTATATCTGCAAATTTTGAAAGTAGTTTTGTTGTATTTCAATGTGGATTTCTATTTTCTTCACTATGCCAAAAAGACCTATGGCGTCACTAATTAAAAATACTAAATTATAAATTGATATATATCAAAATTATTGCTATCGCTACCAGAAATCTATTAACATAATTCAATTCTCTTAGAAATTTTCAGATACGTCACTTTGTTATTGTACCAAAACAATATAGGAATATTTTCTTATATCTATTTGTATTTTTTAATTTTTTTTTTTTCAGGTGTCACGAATTTAAGAGCACTTTTAGCTAGAGAAAAAGATGAAGATACACCACGTCTAAACATTCTGTTGACCGAAGCGTTTGTAGCAACTTTCATGTCTTTAACAGTATATGCATTAGCTACGTGCGATTGCCACATACTTTATCGACTTGTTGGGCAAAAGTTCTGCGATAGAACTTGGGGTACGTTGTATGGAGGAGGTGTTAAAAAGCTACTCAGAGTAGCACAGACATCTGTAAGTTTTAGCATTACTTTTTATTTACTTTAATTATAATAAATTATGTAATTTCGAAAAAAAAAATTTCTTGACCATGTGTAATAAATATATTGAAGATGGTCAAATGGGAACTCATGTTTTAAAAAATTATTAACTAAGCACCAATGTTTTACTAAAAACGATAATTTTGCTAAAGAATGTAAGATTACAAGATAACTTGAAATATAAAGTAAATTAATGCAGGACTATAAAATTTAAAGAATAGGTAAAAATTATATAAAATTGAGCAGAGTAAATTAAAGAAGATAGAAATATAGTAATAGGTATTAGACATAAAATGATTTCATATAAAAATAAATAATGTAAATTTTCACATATTTTACATCATTTGTAATCACACCGTAGTTCATTTTTATTTCATGTTATACAAATGGGTTTGCCACTAAAACGAATGATGTAATAGGAAATGGGTTTGTCACTGCCAAGTATCAATATTTTTATTTCACTCATATGTTTCTTTTAAACCCATTTTTATCAATAACTCAATTTTTGTTTCATTATTTTATATTCGTTTTAGTGGCAAAGCTATTTGAAACCTCTCGCCATATGATATCTACATGTATGTTGCTTTTGGCTGAGAAAAAAAGGTTTTAATAATTGTTGACATCTATGGTGTAATTTGGTGGTATTGTTTCTATATCAAACATTGTTAACTTCATTAATAAAGATTGCTTCTACCGATACATCGATTATCATTTCTATTGATACACACAACAAATTATCTTATTCTCTTACTGTGTTGCATAATTTTAGTTGTTTATATCTTTTTTAGCCATGATGAAGCCCTGCAACGTGGGACAAAACGTTGGCTCATTATAAATAGTTTATTTTCTATTTGAGTTATTTTGACTGCACTCGGACCATCTTCCTTTTAGTAATTACATGCGGTCAATCAACGATCTTCAAATAGTTTTATTTTTAACTGTAACTGAAATTCGATTGATAATTTAGGATTTTTTAAAAATCATTTCTTTATTTATATTGGTTAAGTATTAACTTCCTTTTTATCAGGGTGGAGGAGTTAATTCTATTAACCGTGGTAGCGATGAAGGAAGCACAGAGTCAGTTTGGAACACGATGACATCATTGACAAAGCAAAGGATTCGTATGAACATGAAGCTACTCGGTCAATTTGGCTCACAACCTGGAACGCAGAACATCAAGGAAGATAAACCCACTTATAGAGAGCAGTTCCTTCCTCCAGAAATGTCCATGATTTCATATTTTCTCTCAAAGGTAAATATTTTATTTCTAATTCTTTTTTATTTATGAAAATTATAGTGGATGGATGTTATAGTTGAACTGAAGAATTATGTAAAGTTACTTTGGAATGTGTCTTGTTTTCCCTAAAAATTGAAAACTTTTAGTCATAAGAAATTGTAGGTAATGTAAAAGTTGTTTAGATTCAGCTAGGAAGGTGCTGAATTTCCCCTTTTGGGGTCAGAACCTTCTAGTACAAGAGCCCAAGAGGAGAAAAAAGGCAGTTATCTCACCCTAAGTTTTAATCACTTTAATGAAAACTATGTATGATTAATAGTAAAAATTTACGAGTCTGCCAAGTATAGGTAGGAGGAATAAAAAATGGTGGCTGTTTCAAAACGATAAAAAAAAATAATTTTTCATTCGGAGCTCTATACCTTAAAAAGTAGGAACAACACAAGAAAATCTAAGAGAACGTCATTTAAAGAAGAGTAATTTTCCTAAAGTATGAGCCCTAATAGAGTTATTTAGTGTAAATAGTTTTCAAGATACAGGTTTTTAAAAAGCAACATTTCATAAAAATGTTGTATGGGACATATTTTCATTTGCCAAATTTATATTCTATGTGAATATCATGAAAACTACTACCCCTACGAAGATAAGTGTCATAAACTACTTTATAGTAAGTTAAATTTCCTTTATTTTGAGTGTTAGCAGACACATGTGCGTCTTATGGATCTAGAGATATATTATTTCAAAAATCAAACATTTTATACGAACAACTAGAAATTAACATTTTGTGTTTATTTTGTCAAATATCATAAAAACTACTACTCCTACGAAGATAAACATCAGTAACTATTTTGTAGTAAATTTAACTAGCTTTAATTTGAGCGCTGGCAGACATCGTACGTCCAATGGTTTCTGAAATAAAGTTTTTCATAAATAAAATTTATTGTCCGAACAACTATAAATCAATTTATTTTAGCAAATATCATGAAAACTACTATTCCTACGAAGGTAAAGGTCATAAGCTTCTTTATAGTCCATTAAACTAGCTTTAATTTGAGTGTTAATAGACATCTGTACGTCACATAGTGCCTGAGATATAGATTTCTCAAAATAAATTAACTAACTACTAATCTTTCAGTAGATTTTTAAGAAATTTTGCTGTTTAAAAAGCTATATCTCGAGAACTATTGGATGTAAATAGCTCTTTTAGGGTTAATATTTTAGCAAATTTACTCTTCTTTAAATAATGTGCTCTTAGATTTTCTAGTGTTGTTGGTAGTTTTTAAGATATAGAGCTCCGAATGAAATATCAATGTTTTTTTAAGGTTTGGAAACAGCCGCCATTTTTTAATCCCTCTACCTATACTTGGCAGATTCATCATTTTTGACTAGTAATTATACATAGTTTTCATTGAAGTAATCAAAAATTTGAGGTGAGATAACTGCCTTTTTTTCTTCCCGGCTCTTGTACTATTCAGTAGGTATCTGGCAACCATATCAGCTTATATCTCATTATTAGATTCCAATCTTAAAACTCCCTGATTAAAGTTGTTCCTACCTCATAAAAACTCAGTGAACTTCTTAAAACAAAAATATCTAATAGATGTAATGAAAGCTCTCCAAATAAATTAAAGGAAATCAAATGAGTAGTTAAACCATTGTCTAAATCCAACAGTAGCGGCCGTAGGGAGGAAGTTGCTGTAACCAGCTTAAGAATAGGCTATCATACTGGTCTCACGCAATCTCTCCTTATTAGAAAACTGACACCTCCTACGTGCCAATATTGACAGTCTGTTCTCATGTTTAAACATATTTTTTAGAATGCCCTTAATATTTACCAACAATAAGAAGAAGAAGACAGGCCTCAAATTTATCTGAAGCTGTCTACGATGAGGAAAATAAAGTAAAGTCACATTGGTATTTACATTTTTGAAATCACATCGCTTCCTGTATTAATTATAGCACTTCTTTAATTTTCAATTTTTTTTTAAGTGAAATGTTGTTATTGTTTTCCTTGGAAGGTGGAAATCTTCAAATAGATGCAAATAGGCATGTGTGGGATTTTTATCCACTAAAACCACCTCCCTACACCAGAAGTGACTGTGCCACCTCGTTATGTTAGGCGCTACCTCCTGGCTCGCCTTTCCTTCCTCAATTGTTCTGCTGCCAGTTGTTGACCCACCATCCAGCACTCCTGAGAGAGTATTATTATTGATACAATGTTGTTGGCTGTCTACACTGATCTGCAGACCTCGAAGCGGAGACAGGAGAAAAACACATTGTCTGCTCTTTCTTCTATTGCTGAACACACTAAGCACTGCGCTTTATCGTCCAATTTGAACCTTGAAGTTTTATAAGCTGCACAAGCTTTATAATTATAACTAACCATAGGACGTTGATGACCAAAAGGTTTTATAACTTTAAACAAGAACAAACAAATAAACCAAAGCCGTGTAAAGAGATTACTATTGCTCATTGAACTTGAGAGGGGCAGATTTAAAAATTATAATCGGATATATTTTTTATAAATTATTTGTGTTTGTTTTAATTTTTTTATTTAATAAATTCTGACCATTTCTCTTTGTTTCAGCCAATATTATCAGACGATGCACAATTATTGGATTATGATTCTGGTGGTTCCGAAAGATCCGATTCTGAGAGTGAAGGTGAAGATGTTTTCGATGCCGATAGGTGTGATACGCACAGTATAACTGATACTAGAAAAGACAACACAGAGCATTCTAATCCCAACAGTTACTCTTGGGCAGTCATGAGGCTAGCCGTTATCCGAGTCATCCGTGGTCAGTTGCAGGATTTCATTGCAGTCGCTGGAATCGAAGTGCAAGGTTATACCAATGCTTAGAATTTAGTTTTGTATCTTAAACTAAATATTTATAACTCTTTTTGAAATTCTCTGTGTAATTAATTCTGACTTAAACATAATATTAAAAATATATCTGTTATTATTAAATTGTTTTCTTTATACCATTAGAGCTGCCAGTCTGTAGCCCACTTGTCCACGGAGTATTGAGAATCGTCGGGCGCTGGGAAGAAGCTCTGAAAAAAGATCTAGAGTCTCGTGGACCACCACCTCCAAACTATATCCCTGGCTGCTATGTGGATAATGTCACGTTCCCTGGACCCAATATACACAAATATAGATCAATATTTGAAATAGATAACACTCCTTTCCAGTAAGTATTTCATTACTATAATAGAACTAATTAACGTGGAAAATTTCTTTGGAATAGAAGATATCATTAATTAAATCGACTAATAATACTCGACAACAAAGAAAATGTTATGGGCTCCAAAATAGCTGATATTTATGTATATGTACCAGCTAAACATAGAAATTTCCATTTATAAATCTAATTAGCTATTGTTTCAAAGATAATGCTACATAGTAACAATTTAAATCATAATTTTTGGTTAGCAGGAGATTCAGTGTTGGATGGTTGACTGCATTGTCCGAGGATTTATTATTCTGTAATTCATGCTAACAGCTAATGTAATTTATATTTTATTGAAGTGGCTTCTATTTTAGAGGCAAGCAATGGAGTTGTAAATTTGTTATCCTTCAGTCTGTTTTTTCTAAAACGAAATTATGTGAAAATGTTTCATTGAAGCAGGAATTGTTTATTTATTTATCTGCACTACGGTCCTGCAAGATCCTGAGCCTTTCTTATTACCTTCCTCTACTCTCCTCTATCCCAGGTAAGCTATCCGCCATCATTTTCAAAATTTACTCGCCTTTCACCAGGTCTGTCTTCAAGTAAGCATTTTGGGGACTGATTTCCTGAATATATGCTCTTTATGACAAAGCCATCTAATTTGGCTTTCTCTTACAATGGAGACCATATCCTGTTCCTTGTACATCCATTGCAACTTAGTACATACAGCAGGGTCATTGGAATGAATTAATGCAAGCAGAGAGACTACTGCCGGACTATCTAGAGTGATATCCTGGAGTTGGCATACAAGAGGCAGCACAAATGAAAACACTCTCATGAAGTAACCATTTGTACAGTTGCAGAAACTATTTTGAACTGAAATTCCATATTCATTTACTAATACAGACAATATTGGGAAAGATTTTGTAATAAATTATAATGCAAGACTTTTTATTAACTCCCTAGAGAAATTATATATTTTTGTGTACATTATATATCATAAAAACAGGAGTTAACAAAAAAATGTCATTTTTTTATTTTATTTCCATTCTGTGAATCTCCTATCCATATCATTCTCAATACTTTTCTTTCCCAGGAGTTGAGTATCCATTCTGCTTTTCTTGTGAAGGGCCGTGTTTCACACCTATACATAACGACTGGCCCTACAATTTTTTTAGATAACCACTGTCATCCTGTTAGAGATAACTCTTAACTTCAATACACTTTGCAGTGAAAAATATCTATTTCCTGCTGATATCCTGGCCTCTATTTTGCTTTCTACTTTGTTGTCATCTTTAAACAGGTTTCCCCGGTACTTAAATTGGTTTACAGAACTGAAACTGTGATCTCTGAAAGTTACTTCACTATGCACTAATAGTCATAATCATTAGAGTTATAAAATATTCAGATTTTATTGATAGTGTATTAATTTAAAAGATAACATTTATTCTAGTAATATTTTAAATTTTTAGCCCTCGCCATTGGTCCGCTGCACCTGCTCGCAGGCTGTGGAGTTACCTAGTTAGGCAGGAACCTGTAACTGAACTGTTTGTTAAATGTGTATTTGGAAAGAGACCACACAGCAGGAGTGGTGAGAGTAGAAGTGATGACGGTACGCCACACCATCCAACTCCCAATGCTGTTCCCGAACCCATTAGGCTGATACACAAAGATCAAGATCAGATATCAGCGTTCTGTTTGAACCAGGTCGGTCAAATTTATTTTTACTATTATATTAAACAAACTGTGTCCTCCGCGGTTTCATCCTGATTAAATTTACATTATACATGTAATTGCACCGGAATAACTGAACATCCATAATTTTTTTTATCAAAACAAAAGGAAAAATCGCTGAATTAAAAAACTAATGACAGAAATCATCGGCAGTTTGGTGGCTGTTTTAATCACGAGATAAAAATAAAAAATATTGTATTGTAAGAATAAAGTTTACTGTATGAAATAGATTGTAGGAAGTCAGTCCGGGTTACGGTCAAAAAAGGTATCAAAATTTGATCATAATCAAAATCAAAAATTGATTGTTAATGAACATTTTGCCCCACTTTGCAGGGCTTCGTCAAGGCTGTCAGATTGAAATGAAGATGACAACTGATTTCAGTTTGATTCAATATGACAGCCTTGCAAAGTAGGGCAAAACGTTGGTTAACAATAAATTTTTTTTTCTACTATTTCGATACCTTTATTGACTGCCACTCAGACTATCTTCTTACATTAAAAAATATAATATTTTTGTATTTATTCCAATTAACTTCTGTCGAATGGGAAACAGGTTTCAGTAAATAGATTTACCAACATAATTAAATACAAATATAATAACCTCTTACTTAGAATTTTTGATTATGAGACCAGTCTTGAAACTTTATGAACAGATGATGTAAATTAATCAGATTAAAGTGAAGATAAAGAGTTATCTGAACACACTTAGCTATGCAAGCTAATGTAAATTGTAACTGCTCTGTTCCTTTAGCTTTGAGTTATAGCTTTTAAAGCTTAAAGTAAAGCCTTTCTCAATAAATAGTCTATTAGACTTATTATGTTAATTTTATATCATACATCTAACATACAGGTCAATGGTGGGCTCATCGCATTGGCAACGCCGAGAGAAGTTCAAGAAATGGATATATCTCTACTTCTCAACATGCCGTCATGGCTCGAAGATGAATGTGAATTTGACCTCATCGATTTTCCAAAGTAAGTCTACCTAGCTCTTAAATGTATTTAATTGAAATCTTTCTTATTTTCCTAATTATTATTTTTATCACATCACATACTTGAAATGACCTACTGTTTTTAATTTATATTTATATTATCTATTTTCAGTTTAAAGGTAACCGTGTTATATTTTATTTTACTTTCTGAGCAATTGAAAACTCTCCATATAAAAAAAAAAAATAAAAAACTACGGATCACTAAAACTTTATATTATAAAGTTGTAAATATTAGAAGATAATTGCGAGTGTGGTCAGTGAAATAAGTAATAACTTATTTATTAGTGCCAATGTTTTGGTCAGAATTTCAGACCATCATCAGGGCTATGGGGAAAAACAAGATAATTACCATAGTGAATAAATGGAATTATAGAAAACGAAGAGAAACATAAGATGATAAAAGATAATGTAGGTACATAAGTAACATTGAAGAATTTTTTATTGTATTTCTATTACTATGATCTACAAATCGATGTTCCTCCCTATTCTTTCCTACTCTTCCAAATTGTGGACCCTCACCACAAAACACAAGAGCCAGATCAAATCCATGGAGATATGTTACCTTCGTAAGTTGGAAGGAAGGACGCGACGAGATAGAGTGGAACCGACTAACCTCAGAGTCAAACCAGCTGATAGCATCCTAGAGGGGCACACGTTAAGATGGTTCAGACACCTCCTTCGGATGGACCAGGAAAGAACTACCAGAAAGACATATGAGACTCGCGTGTAGAGAAGAAGGCCAAGAGGAAGACCACTCATTTCGTGGAAGGAAATTTTTAAGGAGGGGGTATACGGAGTGGAGTAGGAAAAGGAAGATGGTCCAAGAGCGAGATATCTGGTCCAGACTCTGCAAATTGTAACCCCACACTGCGCAAGCGGTAAAGGGGATAAAATGATTATGATGATGATTTCTATTTCTATTTTCTAATATTTATTTTTTTCAATACTACATTATCTGTTATCTTGTTATGTTACTGTAATTCCATCTAATATTTATTGTTTTTGTTCTTAGCCCTGATGAAGGCTAGAAATTCTGGCCGAAAAGTTGGGACCAATAAATAAGTTTTTACTCATTACTATGAACTCATGAAAAGTTTGTTTGTTAGTTTTGAAAGGGCGTTCAACTGCCTGGTCATCAACGCCCATTGGTTAAATGATAACAAAGTTGAACCTTTCCAGGGTGGAGCGTGGTGTATAATATTATAACTATTTTATTAATTGTGTTTCCAGATGTGTCAGCTCAAAGGTTTTAATTGGTAAATGCACATTCAAAGTAACTTTAAATGCACTTTTAAGCAACCTGAGTTTAAAATATTTTAGACCGGGTCCCCCTTTTTTCCTAATTGGAAGTGGGGATTCAATTTCCGACTTAGTGGTCTGAAAAGTTCTATGGGTTGGGAATCTCAATTATTAATTTTATGTAACTGAAGAAAACTTAATTTTTTTTCCAGAGGAGAGCTTGAAGCCGCCCAGTCTGCAAGCGGTTTCTTGGTGATTCAGACACCTCTTGACAAGATGCAAGCGTCACCGAATCCTTCAAGTTCTAGTCCTCAGCCGGGAATCGCTGTACAATCTGGAAGAGGAGCATCCATGGTAAAACAACTACTCATTTATTTTATTTTTCATCTGCTATATTAGTATTTGTAAATTTGTCTTTCTTTATCTGTTTATTTATATTTAATCTATTAATGCAGAGCTCAAGTGTGAACCTGTAAGATTTGTTAATATTAATCATTAAAGTTTAGCAGAGTCGCTGAATATTTGAATATTTAAAAAAAAATTTTGAATATATTTATAATAAAATATATATATATAACAGATATGTATTCAAATTTTCAATGATCTGTTCTTATTTATATTAATGAATTAACTTATTAATATTATAATCTAAAAGTAGAATTGGAATAATTAACTTTGATGTCATCGGTTTGTTTACTTATGACTAATATTTTTATTTTTAATATAAGTTTTTATTTTAATGTTTTTAGTAATTTGAAATAACTGAAATTAATAATTATTTTATTTTTTAAAAAAGTCAAGACTCCTGTATCTTATATAAGAATACTATAATCTCTTTCAAAATTGATATTTGGTTTTTAATGAGAAAAAAATATGCAAAAAAGATAGAATGTCATATTTTATTTTTTATATTAATAGTTTAGAATATAACCCTCCTTAAAATATGGCCACTTCCAACAGTTGTCGTTTGGATCGAATGAGCTTCTTAAATTCGAAATAAATTCAAGTATGAAATATAATTTAATATGTACCCATGTAGGGTTGTTTTGAAGGTGGAATACGATAAAAGAGGTGTTGAATTTTGGTCAAAATTTTATCATGTCCAAATGTATTTTTGTGGCTTTCACACCTCAATAGTACCTCAAAATTGAGTTGTGGGTTGAGAATTTGTATATGAATTAAGCTAGTGCTAGAGATGGATCTTTTGGGTATCTTGAATTTTTCTTCCAATTTTGCCTTTTTTTTTGTAGTTTTTAAGTTATTGGGTTCCTCCAAACCAATTAATTTAGTAATAGGGTTAAAAATTTCTATGTGAATATTGAGTTGGTGTCAAAGAATTTCCTTTTGGGATCCTCAATTCATTTATTCCCTTTTCTTTTTTTTTTTTAATTAAAAATTTATAATTTTTTTTTTCAATTAAAATAGTAGACTATTTAATGAAGTAATCGTACCTCATCTGATAAGAATGTAATATAAGTTACACTCAAAACTAAAAAAAGAGGAAAGGGAGTGAGAAATAACACACACGGTGGTAACTTAAAGACAGATCTATTCACGGAGTCTGTCTGTCCATATATAAGCATTCTACAGGTAATACCTCACTTGATCAGCTGGTATGGCCCAGTCAACTGACCATGCACTGCTGACAGGCCGTAACTTGTGTGTTTGTATGTATAAAAGGGAATTTAAATAAAAAATGATCATTCTATCTTCTTTTATATATTTTCTTGTCAGATAACTACCAATTTACAAGACAAGCACCTCAATATTATTCAGTTGGTTTTTGTTTTTGTTTTGATTTGAACTGTTTTCAGAACGTCGTTTGAGAAAGAACTTGTGTGGTGTTTTAATTTGCCAACTTGAATGATTTTTTTTGTTTTTGTTTTTGTAGTAGTTTAGAGTTTTTGTGTGTAGAGTTCTGGAATTTTTTTTTTATAACTGGTGATGGTAGAAAAGTTGTTGGTGATTTGTCTTATGTTGTGCATAGGGCCATCGTGATACTAGTGGAAACGTAGGGCGTCACAAGCCCCCGTCGGTCAAACATGTAAGACAAATTTTAAATATAATTTTTCACGTTTGATATTCTGAAAGCTTTTGTACTGTACTGTCATTTATCACTTTTTCTTTTATGTCCTGTCTTGCATCATCCTTGTGGTTCGGGGAAGCAATAATTATGTTTAAAATAATTTCTTTTTTTTTTTTTATACTTTCTTCCAAATGCTGGTTTATAATTATATGAATGTATAAATGAATTTTATCTTTTCACATAATCTGACAAAAGATCTTTTTATTTATTATTTTAAATCTATTATTTGTTTGTTTTTATTGATATCTAGTAAAATTTCGATTTGCTAAAAAGAATTGAAAAGGCGAATGGTTACTGCTCATCAATATTTTTTTATTAAATATAAAAGATACCTTAGGTCTACAAATACCCCTTTATTACTTGTAATTCTTCAGTCATACATCAATATTTTGGCTCAAATAAACCATTCTTAAGATTCATTAACTAAGCTGACTAAGAATATAAACATGATGGCCATGTGAGTTGGGGCACAGGTACCAGATCATAGATTTACAGAACTCATCACTATGATACTCTTTTGAGTCAAATAAATAATTAGTCAAAATACTGTCAATTCGAGCATCTCCACGGCTGAAAAACAACTACCTGCCGTTGAGGGTTCCATGGGAAGAATGATTAAATCACAAAAAAATCTTTTGCTTCACCCTCTAGTACCTCATTAGCATAGGGAGCATACAGCTGGGACTATCACTGTTCTCAGTTATCATGTTCCTGGATTGGCGGAGGTTTTTACCTCTCCTCTTATGTTCCTGGATTGACGGAGGTTTTTACCTCTCCTCTTGTACTAACAGTCAATTCATTCCAGGTACAAAATCCTTGGTTAGTCTCGAGGTCTTTTACTATTAGGCACGTACTTCATAGTCTTTAGTATATCACCAATAATCCTCTATTCTGATAAAATGGCCGAAGCACTTCAGCTGACAAACCTCTAGGATCTCCTTCATCAGTAGGACTCCTTATTCTTCCATAATTCTCTCATTATAAATTCAGTATCTTTTTGTTTTCCCTAAAATCCTTCGAAGAAACCTTATTTCTGCCGCTGTCACTCTACTTTTCTGTTTATATCCAGCTTTCGGTTCCATATAGGAGTATAAGCAAGTACACCGACCTTAAGATGCGAAGTTTCATGTTTCTGCCTACTCCTCTTTTCCCAATCATAGCATTGCAAGTCTGGTTCTAGACTGAGTTTGCCTTACTTATCCTTCATGCGTTAATCTCAAAAACAGAAATTGCAGGGCTTTAAAACAGAGAACCTTGTACGTACTATAGCAACCTCTTGATTCAGTTTTTAAACCTTTTATATTTTTTATTAAATCACTTTTATTAAGGTTGTTATAAGAATTTAAAATCAAAATTGGTTATCCTCATGTCTATATGTTATTTCCTTTCTTTTGAAACCATATATGTCAAAATCGTTCACTCTTAAGAGCTAGAAAAGAGGTTTATAATACTGAATTATAAAAATAGACGATAGATCTATTTTATGTTCTTATTTATTTATTTTTTACCTTTTCAATGAAATATATATTTTAACCTTTTCATTCCCAAAATATCTTTAATAGAAACTTAATTAATTTAATGCATTGATTCAGACGTGTTTTTTAAAAAAAATCATAGGAACTAAGTATGAAAGAGCATAAAAATATTGCACTAGTATTTCTAAAGTGACACAACTCAAAAATCTGTGTTTTTGAGTTATGACTATGAAAGAAATTGGTAAATATATCTTTATAAATCATCAAAACTGTATCAACCTAGCTTCAGAGCTTGTCCGCCAGAGGGCACTTGTTTCACTCTTGCTGCCTTAATGCTATTCCCCCTCCATAGGCAAGAGTGTCACATTTCCAGAAATGTAAGTTTTAGACTTATGTCACTTTAGAAATACTAGTGTGATATGATCTCGGATAATCAAATTTATTAAACTTTATCGTTAATCCACTTTAATTGAAATAATATCTTACCTCCAAGAATTATGTAAAGTAGCATTTATATAAAGTTTGTTACGAGGACTTTAATTTAATAACCGATATCTCACATAAATATTCAATTACTTGTGAATTCGTTGACATCCACAGTTATCAGCGGCTGAATATCATTTATCAACCATTCGAATTAAGCTAAATAACAGTCATTTAATTTTCGAGATGTTATACAATAGTTATGGGCTCATAAATGAGTATTATGGGATGATGACCTTATAACGTCTATTTTCATCAGTAGTTTGGGTAGAAAGTGTCCCTGCAGTGAATTCTTATTCAATCCATAAACAAGTTTTTCTATAGTCATTCTCTTTAGTGGATCTAGTACCTGGATGTATAAATGTATCTATTCCCTGTTATGGATATAATTTGTAACACAGGTACTTAATATACCAATAAACCTATCTTTAAATCTATTTAATACAAATAATTTGTATTATGTTCGATAAACAGCTATATGTTTACATATGCAGGTTACCGATTCAATAGATTTTCTCTATCACATATCAAACTGTGGATATATTTGGTGTTAAAGCTTTGTGAGGAATTTTTTGACATATTTCTCATTTGCATAGTATAACTAGAATACCATGCTAAATTTTATAAATATAGGATTGTGAGCAAGTTTTCTGGGCCACCTGTTTTGTAACCTTGTAATTTTAAGGAGATAATAAAACCTTCAATAGCTTTGTTACATCTTTTTTCCTCTAGCTCACTTGTCCCTTTGTTTTTTTTCCATTACTTTATCATTATTGGTTTTTCTCACTATTGCGGGTTGAGGTGGGGGACCTAGAAGTCCAACCACCTTCATATTTTGTTTATTTATTTATTTTCTTTTTTCAAATATTTAAAACCTTTCACACTATGTGTGCTGTGTCCAAGAAAACCGACTGTTGAGCCTCTTTTAGTACATCAACAGGCACTCCCAAACCATTCATGCCTGCCACTGTGGATTTTGGTACGAGACCATTGGTGGATATAATGATTGGAGTTGTGGTAACACCCTCCAAGTGATACAGTTCCTTCAATTCAATCGCCAATTCCTGATATTTCCTTAGTTTTTCTCCCGCAGTAGAGCTTATATTATTTGGGATCCCAACATCAATAAGTTCCGCTTTCTTTTTTCTTATATCAATAAGGATGATATCTGGTTTATTGTAGCATACTGTATGGTCTGTAATTATTGATTCATCCCAATAGAGCTTGAGAGGACCTTTTTGGAGGAGTCTATTTGGGTGGTACTTGTAGTATGGGCTCTTATCATCAATTAACTTGTACTTCATCGCCAAGGCCTGATGCAAAATTTTGGCCACATTGTTGTGCCTCTGTAAGTATTCAGTACCAGCCAACACTCCACATCCACCCGTGTTATGTTGGATTGATTCCAGCGCCACCGAGCATAATCGACACTTATCCGATGCTGTTGCATCTTTTAGCACATGCTTCATATATGTTCCGGTGGCAATCACTTGATCTTGAATAGTAACCACAAATCCCTCTGTCTCGGAGAATAGCCTTCCAGCTTTTAACCATTCAACTGATCTTTCTTCGTCTATGAAGGCTTCGTTCAGTTGGCTACTGAATCTCCCATGCAGAGACTTGCTTTTCCATTCTGCCAGTTCGTTCTTTTTCTGAACTAATGTTCAATCTACTAATAACTAATGTTTCATCTGCTTTGTTCAGGCATTATTATTATTATTAATAGCAAAGGTTATCCAATAAGTCTCAACACTTATTTATTAGTCTTATCACATGTCCAGTGTTTGAACCAATCTGGCTATCATCAAGTACAATCATGATTTTGGTTTCATGGCCTAAACATTAATTTATAAAAACGTATTTATGTTCTTTGTTGGCCGCAACCATCTTCTCATATATTTTATCCATGGTCAACAATCTTCTCATTGTTATAACATTTATTGATAAAATCTATTTTTTTGCAAAAACTGTACTATACTATCATTGTTGCATACAGTGTTTGCGAAGAATATATTTTATTATTAAATGTTACAGTGACAAATACTGGTTTATTTTTTACTGTATTAATTTGACTAGGGCATAATAGTCTGATAATTTTTTTATAAATTAATCTCGAGGCCGTCAAACTAAAATTAAGATTGTCCTTAGTGATGACCAGATTGGTTCAAACGTTAGATATGTGATATGACTAATAAAGAAGTGTTGAAACTTATTGGATAACCTTTTTATTAATAATAAAACTACCACTCCCAAATAAAATAAGATTAACTTTATTAAACTTTAAAGTTTGAAAATGTCTAAAACTAAAAAAACACGAACTGCGACCAACAGACATCCATGTCCAAACGACAACAGACAAAATGGTGTGGACCTCAGCTAATTTGTTGCGTGACGTCATTCTCCATTTAACAGACCTATTCACAGACTCTCAAACATGTTAAATGTTATATATTTTTCACTTGGTACAAGGAGGAATAATTTCTCTATTTAACACACTTTAACATGTTAAACTAAAGATCATTAATACCCCTAGTATTAAATCCAATTTCAGGATAAAAGTTGTCAGATTATGTGAAAATTATAATTATAATATAAGCTGTATATTTTGGCTTCTTTCTTTTTTTCCTTTCTTTATCACTTTTCTGCACAATATTAAAAGCTTTGGAAGAGAATTATTTGACTTTTGTTTCTAATTTTAAATAATAATCCTCTGCCATCCGTATTTCTCTTTTGTTTAACATACTTGACTAATTTATCATTTGGTTTTGGTTTGTTGAATTTTTATATAGAACTACTAAAATGAAAATCTTTTTTATTAATAACCCATTTATCGATATCCATTAAGTTTGTAAAGAATTTAGGTTTACTATTAGTAGGTGTATTTATTAAGTTACTAATGTTTTTGGAATAAGAAATGAAATCAGTTAATACTTCTAAAAAATAAAAAATAGAACGAGTATTGTTATTTCTTTCAAAACTTAATGTCGAACTCTTTAATAGGAACTGACTTCATTAATTAAATGTAGAAAAACTAACTAATCTTTAAATCTACCTTTTTTTTATCATAACCTTTTTTGTGTGTATTTGTGTTAACATGGATATTTTTGTTTTATGGATAATAAAATTTAAAAATGAGAAGAAGATGGTCAGGGGTGTGTTAAGGAAAGATACACAAATAAACAAAACTTATTTATATATAATCTTTTTGATAAATAAATACAAATATATAAAATAAAATAAATAATAGACTAAAAATTTAGAAATTATTATATATATTTTTTGTTGATAAGATAGTTTATAGTGTTAAGCTGATCTAAAATTTTAATGTTTTAAAATTAAAATGGATTTAGTGAATGACACAATTTCTTCCTTATTAAACTATAATAGTTTTTTAGCAGCCTGAAGATGGGGGAAATCTCCCGAAACATTGCTGTATGATATGAAATAAACTATTATAGTTTAATATGGAAGAAATTGTGTCATTCACTAAATCCATTTTAATTCCATAAGACTCTTCCAGTTAAAGGATTATTAAATTTTTAATGTTTTAAAAATTAATGAAATCGTGACAAAATAGAATGATTTGACTTGTTATTAACGACCTGGGCTGAGTAGCTTGATGTGATCTGTAAATTTATATTTAAGATTGCCCTTGAGGATGGCCGAATTGGCCAAAACGTTGGAAATTTAATGAAATAACAAAAAGTTTTGAGACTTAGCATTGATACCAATTAATTTATTTAAACAAAACTTATTTATTTGTGCCGACATTTCAACCTAAATTTCAGACCTTCATCAGGACTGGAAAAACATCCTTAATTCAGAGAAATATAAAAATAAAAATAAAATAATAAGAAAGGAATATGGTCCGGGTGCAGTAAAAAAAAAACTCAAATAGTAGAACTACACTATTTGAGTTTTTTTTTACCGCACCCGGACCATATTCCTTTCATCTTTACACACAGTCAATCAATAATCTTCCAGCAAATAAAATAATAGCAAACAATCTAGGAAATTTACATCACAATGAATTATGTAGATAGTAATTTATTGTTATGAATATTTACAGGTTTTGTTGATTTACTGACCGCATTTCTTACCATCTTCTCCTCACTTCTATCAACGGTTAACTCTTAACACATTAAAAATTTAAAAGTGTTTTAAAAAAGAATAAAACACTTTTAAATTTTATTAGGTATTAAAAAAAAAAATCTTCATGTAAACACATACAAAAACTAATAAAATGAATATAAAATTTGAAAGTGTTTTATCGTTAATAAAAAAGAGGTGAGGTAGATTTTGATTACAGTAATTTAATACAACATGCCTAAAGTAAGTGAAAAGTAGAAGTGTGAAAGTTTGGCTTCTGATAGTCTTGTTTAAAGACGTCCGAAACAATACGAAGACAATCAAAACACAAACTACGAGCAAGAAGCCTAACACGACAACAAATAAAATGGTGTAGAGCTCAGCTGGTCTGTTGCGTGACGTCATTCTCCATTTAACAGACCTAGTAACATACTCTCAACCATGTTATATGGTTTTAACAAGATGAAAAAAATATTTCTCCATTTAACATGTTAAACTAAAGATCATGAATACCCCTACTGTAGCAGTGAGTCAACCCTGTGGATTCTGGGATCCACCCAGCCTCATAAAGTGGGTACCCTTAATTAGGGAAAAATCTGGTTTTTGAGCGTAATTTTTTATAAAAAATAAATAAAACAGCTATGGATTTTATTATGGAAGTGGATAAATGTGCATATGATCGGTAGAAGAAAGTAGGTTTTACAATTTGTATTTATTTTTCATTTTCAATTCTCCTTTCAGAAATTATTTGTAGCGTGTAGTAGTCAGCGAGATTAAACCAGAGTTGGCAAGTCTAGAAGCCAACCAGTCCTCGTGCACATCGCACCTAACACTTCGTTATTTTTCTATCTCACAGCTTCCTTCTTATACACATCTATTTTGTTCATGATGGTAGGTACTTAACACTGCTTACAATCTAAAAAAAAAAAAAAAAAAAGGCATAATTAAAATTGATAAGAAATTTATTTTATTTTTTACTACATTTGCATTAGCTCATTTTTAGTAGAATTTAATACAAAATGTAAATATATTTCTAAGCTCACTAAACCCAATAGTCTAGTAATATAAATACTTTTTGCAATTATAATATAACCATTGTTCAAAATGAAAGGAAGAAGAGCTCAAATACATTAGTATTTAAACTATTTATTATGAGCAAAAGTTTCACCAGACTTTGCAGAGCTTCATCAGGCTGAACAAAATACAAACAACTAAAATAATGTTACTGGAAGATTATTGATTGACCGTGTGTATAGATGAATGGAATATGGTCCGGGTACGGTAAAAAAAACTCAAATAGTAGATAATTATACTATTTTATTGAGCCTACGTTTCACCCCACGTTTTGCCCCAATGTTTCTTGTCATATCTTTTATTCTTGTTTTTCTAAATTCTCACATTTTTAATTTTTTTTTTCATATTCACTATCCTTCCTGTTTCATTTATATTCATGTATCTATATTTTAATTTATATTCATGTGTTATCTTCTTAAGTGTACTTATATTAATTACTTTATTATTAATTTTCTATTATATTTTACACTTTTCTGTATCCCCGCTCATTTGGTATATTTTATTTCTTAATTACTTACACACATTGTATCCCATTACTTTATACTTTACTTTTCCTTTGTTTTCCTATTTTTTTAAATATTTCTTCTCCCCTTATTATGTATAGTAACATTTATTGTTCACCTAATTTAAATATTTTTTTACTATGTTTACTTTACAAATTATTTTCGTTATTGTGGCATAACTGCCGTCCCCACTCCTCCCAATACCAACGGTCACTTTGTTTTTGACTGCCGTCAAAACAGGTATGCATTCTGTCTCATCATTTGATTTAATATTTCTTCTCTTAACTATTACCCTTTTCATTTACTATTTACAACCTTTAATTTTTCTTATTATATCTTACGTTTTTACATTTTATATCCCTGTTATTTTACACTTATGTTTTTTTATTTTTTTCCTTTTTGTAACTATAGTATTTGTATCTTTTTTAGCCCTGACGAAGCCCTGTAACGTGGGGCGAAACGTTGGCTCAATAAAATAGTTTAATTATGTACTATTTGAGTTTTTTTTTACCGCAACCGGACCATATTCCATTCATCTAAAATGATGTTACAAAGTAAAAGATGAGGTGAAATGAAAGTTCATGTAAAAATGAATGAAGTAATATAAACTTTCACATATTTTAAATAATAATTAGCCATAGCTTAGTTT
Source organism: Halyomorpha halys (assembly GCF_000696795.3). Classification (NCBI taxonomy): domain Eukaryota; kingdom Metazoa; phylum Arthropoda; class Insecta; order Hemiptera; family Pentatomidae; genus Halyomorpha; species Halyomorpha halys. Next base: position 216,361 of record NW_027106615.1, read on the forward strand.
ACATTTATTTCATGTTATCTATTCATTTACTTTGTTACATTATTTTAGTTGTTTGTATTTTGTTCAGCCTGATGAAGCTCTGCAAAGTGTGGTGAAACTTTTGCTCATAATAAATAGTTTAAATACTAATGTATTTGAGCTCTTTTGACAAAATCCAGATCATCTTCCTGTTATATAATACACATGGCCAATCAACGATTTTCCAATAACCATTGTTCCCTTTTACATATACTATTTGGTTCGGGAACTGGGTGTCTCATCTGAGGCATTTCATAATCTAAGGATATTGATTGACAACCCAAATCGATTTAACATTATTATTTTAATTATATTATTTCAAATTCTTGAGACAAGGTAATTATTTATTAAATAAATCAAAAATTCGTATCCATTACTGTCTCAACACTTTATTTTTCACCAATCCAACGTTTCGGCCATTCTAGCCATCTTCAAGGACATCTTCAATATAATTTCTTCCTCACATTAATTTAAAGTTTCTTTTGCAGGCTATTCTGCCCAGGTCATTTTCTTTATTATAGCCTATTTTTTTAAAAAATTTAAAATCATTAACATTTAATTTTCCTCTATAAGATTACAACAAACCATTTATCTTTTGTCATTCATTTATGGTTTGTTATATGGTGGTGTATTGATTGTTGATAATCTTATAGAGGAAAATTAAATATTAAATGTTAATGATTTTAAATTCTAAAAAAATAGGCTTTTAACTTATAATAAAGAAAATGACCTGGGCAGAATAGTCTGCAAAAGAAACTTTAAATTAATGTGAGGAAGAAATTATATTGAATATGTCCTTGAAGATGGCTAGAATGGCCGAAACGTTGGACTGGTGAAAAATAAAGTGTTGAGACAAAAATGGATACGAATTTTTGATTTATTTAATAAATTATTATTTTAGAATTTCATACTTTCTTGGCTATTGCCAGAAATATTCACCTACCGAGACCAAAGTCGAGGATTGGGCTCAAATTTTAAACTATATTTATAAACATATTGGAAGAAGATAGTTGACTGTATGAAGTAGACTGTAGGAAGATAGTCCAAGTGGCGGTCAATAAAGGTATCAAAATAGTAAAAGAAAACTATTTATTGTTAACCAACGTTTTGCCCCGCTTTGCAGGGCTGCCTGGTGGTATTATAAAGGACAACTGGGTTTAAAAAAACAGTCGGACAACAGGGGGACATTGTATTATTTTTATTACAAAAAAAGAAAATGAAAGGAAATTAAATATAAATAAATAAGATTAAATATAAAACTTATAAAAAGTACCAACAAACACCTTTAACCTCCTAACAGCTCTCAGTTGCAACTAGACAAACAACATAGGTGTAGATACTACATGAGTGCTCTCACGAACCCCTTTGATCTGTGGCCAAAAAACCGACTCTCGACGGCTCGGCAACGAGCCTAGGCCAACCAAGCCAAGCCACCCATCCACATGCTCGCGTATGTCTGAGTTCGCCATGGCTCGGCCAACATGTAGAGGCCCCTTTGTACTACCACCAGGCAGCCCTGAAAAATGGGGTGAAACATTAGTTAACAATAAATAGTTCTCTTTTACTATTTTGATAGCTTTATTGACCGCCACCCGGACTATCTTCCTACAATCTACTTCATACGGTCAACTATCTCCTTCTAATACATTGGTTAACAATAAATAGTTCTCTTTTACTATTTTAATACCTTTATTGACCGCCACCCGGACTATCTTCTTCAAATATATTTAAAAACTTTCAAACATTACTCAATGCGCTTAAGAGAACTACTGCTTTCTGCCCTTCTTCCTATATTTTTTTCTGGCAGCTTCAAATTCCCGACTGAGCGGATGGTATCATTTGAGATAAGGCCGTTGCAAGATATAACCACCGGATATACCTCTTTATATATGCTCAAGTCTATAAAGTTATTAAGTTCTTGGCTTAAATCTTGATATTTCCTAGTCTTTTCGGATATTGTTTTATTTATATTGTCGTTGGTTGGAACAGCAATATTAATCACATATCCACTTGAGAGTTAAAATTATTATTATTATTATTATGGTATGATTAAGTACTTATAGCCAGAGATGGGCAAAAATTAGCTATAGTTGAAACAAATAGCTAAAATTGCCATGGATACGACCATTATTCATGAATGAACCGTTGATAAATAAATATTGTATCATGGCAATTTTAGCTATTTGTTTCAACTATAGCTAATTTTTGGTCAACTCTTCTTACAGCTCTAATACTTTTTCCCATTGATTATGTCAGATTGTACAGTGGACCAATCCCCATTTTACAAGTACGTTCATTTAATTGCACTACTCGTTGCTCAAATTGTATAACTGTATTTCACATGTGTTCTGTAGTTCAGATTGTATTATTTTTTTCAATACAGTTTAAGCAGAAAAAAAAAAGAAAAATCAAGTCTAATCCAGCATTTTAATTTTTATTCCAAGTTATATGTAAAATAAAATATCACATAATGATCACTAAAAACTTTTTTATATAATAGAGAGATTGTGTAATTGATTTTTATCACTGCCCCTTGCTGGCAATTATTTAATACTTCACACTTATTGGTAATCTTGAGTTGCAGATATTTTTATTTATTTTTTTATATATCAAAAATAGGAAAGAATTGCATTCATGCTAATTATGAAAAAAAAATTGACAAAAATTTTCACCTGGATTTTATATTTGATAAAAATCTTTGTTATATCACTTATTAAAACTTCAATTTAATCAATTTGCTTTATAATTCTTTTTTTATTCACAACAAATTTATATTTGCTAATTTGTATATATGAATTTCTTCGACATAATTTTAGCACATTCTTCTTCTATTTGTTGTCCAAAAGAAAAGTACAATTGAGATTATAGTACATTCTTATAAAAATCTATCCTGCTCAAAATTAATAAAACATATTCATGTTTTATCATCTTTATCGAAAAACTTCGAAAGTTAAAAATATTTGAATCCACAGCCATGTTAACTGTTTCGACGATGTTTCATTTTAAATCCTGATAAAAATTGGATATCTTGCTATCCAATTAAACGAAACTAATTTACAATTTTTAAAATGAAAATTTAATTCATTGCTTTACCAAACTATTTATTAAAAAATGAGATGTTACAATATATTAACGGATTCTACTTCTTGGGTCTCTTCTACAAGTAAGCATAATATTCCCAGAGCGTGAAGTGTTTCTAACTTTTTTCCTGTACTTCGAATATCAGAAGCAAGAAAGATAAATCACTTACACTTGACTTGGTGAGGAAACTGTGGTCCCGTAGCCAAAACTGGTACAGGTTCGAACATACTCTGTACGAGTGACTTTTATTTGGTGCTAAATTCATAGAATCAATTTCTACTTCTCATTTTTCCCAACTTCCTGACTTAGTTGGTATACATATTGTTATTAAACTCCATAAAACAATAGCAGCACTTGATTCTTTAATTCTTCAAGAAAAGAATTGAAACTGAATCGGCAAGTGCAAATTCAATAAATCTAATTTTTTTGATTCTTTGGAAATACTAAGTTACAGCCTCCTGTATTGGTGAAACTTTCAAAAACTCTGTTCTCATTTTCATGTTGAATTATGAATTTTTTGGTATTCTTTAATGATATTGTTCATATCTTTAATTTTACCTATTCGATGAAAACATTATTGTAATTATTTATTTATATGGTGTTTCTTCAAATGCAGAACGAGCAAGAAATAGGTACCAGTGGACTCGCAAAATATCGCCAATTTTTTTCTCTTTTCTTTTATTATATAACATACTTTTTCTGTTTTGTTTTTCCTGCTGCTCGCCTTTATCAGATGAAAGGACTCAACTTCCCTGGGTCACATGATCCACACTTCTGTCAGTTTGTCGTTGATCGCAGTCGCCATTTATTAAAACCGGTGAGGAATCGTTATATCAGTCGTCAGCATACTTTTATGCTTTGTAATGTTTTCAAATAATTAATTTTATTTAAATTTTGTTTTCCAGAAATTTCCATTAATTTTGTATTAGTACTTAATTATTTATTTATGGTTGTAATGAATTTTTTATATTAATACAATTTTTGAATTTTAGTTCACACATTTTTTCTTTAAGAATTTATTTAATTTTCTCCCTTAATACATTAGTCAAAGTCAAATTGGGTCTTACATGATATTTCTTGCTATAATCAGATCTGAAATCCTTTTCTTTTTTTTTTTTTTTTCATGACAAAGGATATTTTGGTTCAGTTAAAAGTTATCAATATTAATGATTATAGTACATTTCACTACTTAATAGATATTTCAGTTAATGATAACTTGATCCAATCTCTGTATTTGTCCCTAATATCAGTCTTACAGTTGAACCAGTTTTTCTGTATAGGAAAAAAATAATGAAGAATGCAATGTAAAGATTTAAAAAAATTATTGCATCTAATAGTATCTAGCATGAAATAAAAAAGCTAGGGAGACATTTTTACATAATTGTCAACATCAACTGTCCCTCGTTGTCTAGTATCTCCCTTACTAGACAAAAATAATATTATTAATATTGATAATATAAATTTTATTGATACTGTTTAATTTAAGAATAGTTTAGGAATTAAAATAATTGGCTTAAGCAATCTTAATTTTATATAACATCCAACAGTAAAAAAAAGTCATAAATTGTGAGTTATGATATGGGACGAGAGTTGGCAATATGTAAATTTCTCTGAACCACCTTATTTCTTACTGGCTAATATAGTAATAATAATAATTATATGCATTAATGAATAAGATAATTTTTAAAAAATATGTCTAAAATATGTTGATAAATGTATGTGTGTGCAGCAATCTTATGGCAATCATATGGGCGTAGGCAGGATTTCACTAAGGAGATAGCAGACCTCAGGCCATTACCTGCACACACAAACACAAATCGGGAATAAATTAATTATTGTACATCAATACATAAAATACACACAATAAATACAAAATATAAGTGGTGATGAAGAGGTTCGCTATGAGAGCATCAGCCTTCTGGGATTTCTGGCAAAAATATTAACCATCTCTCTACGATGGTGGCCTTTTTTCATTTATTTTCAACAAACATTCTGAGATAACTAAACTGGCAAACTGTAAGCTATATTAGGAAGAATAGAATCGAAAAAAAAGGTTCTTTTTAGTTCGTTTCCCACGTTATTTTTAGAGATAAGTATGAGACGAATAATTGTGCTCATTGAATCTTACCTTTTTTTTTATCAAAGAATCAACAAGTATCCATCTTGTCCCTTCAAAGGTGTTGTGATCTTGTGATCCATGAATATGTCAACTCAACAATGTTACCTTCTTAATTATAGCATGTTTCCAGAAAGAAATCTGTCAAATAAGTTTAGTAATTTTTTTTCTTGGGTCCCAAAAATCGGGAAGAACCGCGGCTCATGTATTTGGGCAGCATTCCTTAACAATGAATTATTTATCTCTTTTACTTATAATAATTTAATTTTGAAAAAAAAAATAAAATAATTAAATAAAAACCTGTTATAGATTTTAATTCGAAATTTTTAATTCTAAAAGAATACAATTGGGACAAGTTTATGTTACCATTGATTTTAATTTCTATTACATTGTGAAATGTGATAAAATAGTTTGAAATAAAGTTAGCCGTTTAGTTCAGCACTGGTTCCCTTGTATCATGGAGAAAAAAATTGAAATTTAGGTCTGAATTCAGCATGAAAAATTGTGTATTGTCCAAATATCAGCCTCAATGGTTAAAGAATTGTTTTTTTTTGCTAGATATATTTTTCTTAAAAATATAAGTTAAGGAGTCAGTTGGGAATACGGTCAATATAGAAAATATATAGTAAGGCTAAGCTTATTTTTAATATGTGCCAACGTTTAAAACTAACTTGAAGGCCTTCATCAGAGCTAAGTCAGACGAGATTAAAGAATAAAAATAATGAAGAGCAACATTGGAAACAATTAAATATTATGCATAGAAAATTATAATTGTATATGAAAATTTGTTATTATAAAAAAGGCTAACATTTGCCTACATAAATATTAAAAAATAAAATATGAGGTAGAGATGATCGGGGATACAGTTAGTAAAATAAGTAAAACTTATTTATTTGTGCCGACGATTCGGCCTCAATTTTAGGCCTTCTTCAGTGTGACCCGTAGAATACAGGACTTTCTATGGAAGCTCCGTTACTGGTCGTCCTAATGGAGGTCTGAAATTCAGACCAAAACATTGGCACAAATAGATAAGTCTTACTTATTTGTGTATCATTGCTAACTGCACCCCTGACCATTTTCTCGTATTAAATCTACGGTCAACAATAAATTCCTCATTATGAAAAAGAAAAATTAATTTTAAAAAAAAGTATTAAAAATATTTAATTAAAATCCTTTCATCTTTTCCATAAATGATCTTTCATTAAATACAATAAGCCAGAACGATCGTAGCTGGTGGAAGCTAGGACTGTACTAAACATGGTTTGGGACAATCCAAAATGAAAGGGGGGTTAGAAAAGTGAGCTCCCTTGACAGCACATTATCATCATATGTGCTCCCAAGCATTGAGGCTTAAAGATAATGTGTCATCAACGATGGTCAAAGTGTTAAACACCAGTATCAAACAATCATATGAAAAATAAAAAACAAAACAAATTTTATGTAATTTGATGTCACAATTCAGTGACGATTCTGAGTTGCTTAACACATTTTTCTTCTTTCATTAAATATAGGGCAGTTTAAGAAATGGTCCGTTGTATTAATTCTTGTTTTGCCGAGTGGGCTGCTATCCTCTGACTTTTTTTGACTAAGTATAATTTTTCTGTATATATTATTCAATTTCTTTATATTCTCAATATTTCCTACTATATCAATATTTATTCTTTATATTCTTATTGTTGTATCTTGTTTTACTTAGCCCTGATGAAGGCATAAAACTTAGGCAGAAACGCTAAGACACATATTAAAGTAGTATTATACTTATTGTGTATAGATACTGTCATCCTTGACCGCATCCCAAACCATCCTCTCCTTGAATTACATCTACAATCAGCGATATTTCCACCATTGTAAAAATATATTCTTTGCATGATATATTTTCTTTTATAATAAAATCTTATGTTTTTTTCTATTTGGTTTTATTTTCTCTAGTTTTTAAAACTTGAGCTTGCTCTTTTCTTTTAGCATAGCTTTTTTTTATTATCTCTTTTTTCGTTTTCCATCCTATTTTATGTTGTAATTAATTATTTAATTGCTAAAACCACAGCTGCTTTTGTATACTTTTATGTTTTTTATATAAACCTTTATGTGAATGCTTACAATATAAAAATTTCACTAACAATTGTTTTCTTGTATATATTGTTGATAATTTACTGAGCACCTATTTTGCAATTGTATGGGTGTATATATATACATATGCGTGTGTGTATATATACATACAGTTTTAATTAATTCTAATGATAGCACAAAATAGTTTTGTGTAATGGCTCTTTGTTCAAATAGATTTTGAAGCATCGTGTCGACGGAATTAGAAAAATGAGTGCACATCCTCTTCTACCATTATGTAAGTAATTTTTTTTTATTAGAAGTCTATAAATACATTAAAATTAATATATCTTCTAAATATATAAATTTATATAATTTAAAACTTTTTATCATCAATGACAGACCCAGATGGTTATATAGAATAAACAAAGGGCTTCAGTATGTAAATGAAAAACAATAAATAAATAGTTTATGGTAGATGTGATTGTTAAAGATAACAAAAGAGCTAATGAACCTTCTTCTTTTACATCACTCTTTCAGTATAGATGAGCTTTCAGCCATGGCTACCTCTCAGTATAGGTGAGCGTTCAGCTATGCTCTCGTTATACCTTGTATCTCTGGTTCGAGCTAGGTTTCTGGTTTGTCTATTTTTGCCTCCTTATCTGCAGAAGTCTTTGATACACTCTAGATTGGGCTTACTTGGGTGCTTTCATGTTCTTTTACGATCTGGGACATAATCCATCATCTTCGATAGTTCTTACTCTTCCATTGTTATTACATGTCCAAACCATTTTAATTGGCAGGAACTCCTGCATTACAGTATCCTTGAGTTCCTACGAATTTGATCTCTTCTGGTTCTTCTACAATTCTTAAGAGGAATCTCATCGCTACAACTGTAATACTGTTTGTCTACCTGCCTGTTACTATCCAACCATATAAGAGTACACCTTGTATCAAGGGTGTATGATATATGAACTCTCAAAAGGCCTCTATACTGCTTTTGTATTCATATTCTTAATATGAATAAGTAGAAAAGAGATATAGGCCTGAATGGGGAAGCTAAGATTGACGGGGGGGGGGGGGGGGAGAGAAATTAACTAAAAAGGCACCTGTCTTCGGCGTTACCACAATGCTGGAGGACATCAGTCTCCAAACATTGTTAATGAAAACGTCAAGCTAGTCCAGGATACCAGTCTCTTGATCTAGCAGGCAAGAAGTCTAAGGGGAACCAGTCCTCAGAACTTGTAGTTTTTAAGAAAGGAAGGTGGGGGAATGAAAAGGATGGTAACAACTCCAAAGAAACTTGAAGTCTAAGTAGAGCCACCCCAAAGGGACTCAGAGGGAACACTTTGGTCTTTATAGGATAACTCAATTTTATATATCAACATATACAAGATAAGTGGGAGTGGTAAGGCTCTGAGCTCCTAACTCCAAGTACATGGGGTGAATCTGGTTGTTGCTGATAATTATTTTCTGTTTCACTATAGTCATGAGTGGGTTTGGGAGCCTTCCAGGGTCATGAAGTGGGTACCCTTAATTGGGTCAAAATCTGGCGTTCGAGTGTGATTCTGACCAAATCACCTCCTTGCACAACCGTTGGTCAAGTAACAGTACTTCCTTACAAAGTACTGTTCCCCTGACTCTTCATGAGTTGCAACGGTACATATTCAATTTTTTTTTTATTGTACAAGATAATAATTAATTAATTAACTGGTCTTTATTGATATGTAATGACTTGGAACGTCTTCCAGGCTATGTTGGCATGCCAAGTGGATTCCTATGGCCAACATTAGATTGCGCATGCAATGATCTGTCGTTACAATCTGTACTCCCATCTGGTTTGATATCCCATCTGGGTTTACTAATTTGAAGACCTGAAGCTTTTCTGCTTATTTCTAGTCTCACGATTATATTATTGCATATCTGGTAGCAGGCCGAGTATATGCGTACATATAATATGTAACATATCCTTTTTGATATTTCCAAATCTACTTTCCCAGCCCTGTCCATAACTACGTCGAGATAGGTATATGGCTGCTTCCATCTCTCCTCTGTTGTAGTGGTATATTTGCATTCCTTCCTGTACTATCTTCCTTACAGGACCTTTTTCTTATCAGCAATGATCTTAACACCTTTTCTACAGAACTTTTGAGGGATAATAGCAAAGGTTATCATTACCTTGTTTTCCTCATTTCTATGTTTAAATACCCTTTGGATGTTCTTTACTCTGAGCGCCTCCCTTATTGAGCTTTGACTGATTAAGGAAGACGAAGTACATATTCCTATTTAGGTCCCAGGCTTTATTCTAGACATTCCTCAAGGAGAATATTTGGTGTTAAGTTTTTCATCCTGGTCAGAAGCCTGCCCGTTCCCTTTCAATGTATAGCTCAACAATGTTTTTATTTACTTTCTAAAATGGATTCATATAGTTTGTTGACTACTGATGAAAGGCTTGCAGATTTATATTTTTTAATAGGATAATTGAATTTTTCAACCTCTTGGGTCATTATAACTAACATTAAAATAAAATGAAATGGATTATTTCCAAACTAAAACTATAAATACCTCATCAACAAATTTATTTATAGTTGACTAACAGATAAATATTCATTCTATTTACATTAAAATGAAAACTAGCATTATAATTTGTGTTATCTTGATGAAAACAAATGATCATATAGGCTATGGAAGATTTTTTTTAAAAATGTAATTTTAAAATGAATATTTTCAATGCATTTTATTTTTCTAAGTGTTATAATTAATCTGTATTAGTTAAAATTCATTTCAATAATATGTTATTGTTTATTAGACCTGACAGGATCTCAGGACGGCTCGGTGCAGATGTGGGAGTGGGGTCATAGCCAAGCGGTGACTATCCCACGTCCTGGTGGTACGTTTGCCAAGGTAACTCGGGTGAGGTTCTCTCAACACGGGAACAAGTTTGGGGTAGCAGACGGTGATGGAAACCTGAGCCTGTTCCAAGTCGGCATCGCATCATCTACTGCCAGGCCATTTTTTGTATGTATTCTATTATTATATCTTTTTTCCTGACGGTCAATTTTAATTTATCTAGTTTTTGCTCATGGAGTCTCTCACATAAAAGTTCCTTTAAATATTTAAGTAATTTATGAACAGTAGATCATTGAAACCATCATAATAGGGGTATTGATGTTTTGTTCAATGTAAAATGTTTTTACATACTAAATGTTATAAGTGTAATATTGTGAATAGCCCATGTTACATATAAAATACAGAAGAGCTCCTTGTGAATTTTCTGGGCAATGTGTTTTATAACCTTGCAATTATTACGGAATAATAAAATCTCCTACAGCTTCTTCACATCATCTTTCCCCCACCTCACTTGTTCCTTATTTCCTCTCCTAGTTATTTTTTTTCCATTACTTTATCAGAGTTCAAAAACACCCCCCCCCCCCCAAAAAAAAACCAAACATGAACTACGAGCAACCTATCAAAACAACGGAAGAAATTATGGGGAGCTGAACTGGTCTGTTGCGCGACGTCATTCTCCATTTAGCAGACTCTCAACCATATTTAATATTATATCATTTTAACATGCTAAGAGAAGGAAATGTTTCTCTATTTAACAGAACTTTTTCCATTTAACACACTTTAGTATGTTAAACTAAAGATGATGGATACCCCTAATGTAAACTACAATTTACTGTGAAAGTATTAATGTAGAAAAGAAAATAATCCTATCATATCATCAAAGCCTTCAAATCATTTTTGACTAAACCCTTTCCTGGAAAAATCATGTTTTCAATATTTCCTATTTAATATTACCTTTTTTGCAGGTACTAAGTTACTAAAGTATACTTGTCAACTAATTCCATTTGAAACCCGTTGGCTCCAAGTTACCTTCTCTCACTTTGACTACCACTGTGGGGGCTTTTACTGGGATTCATTGCTTTTTTTTTATTGGCTTTTCATACCGAGGCCTTTGAAGCCTATTGTGTGACACCATCTTAATGAGTTGTTTAGAGCTCAAGATTAGTAGATCCTACTAATATTAGTGGCGTTTAACTCAAATCTTTCCTGGGATACAATGTTATCCATATTAATTATAATTTATTGGAATCATTGGTATGAATGGAGTGGATTGTATATAATGGATTTAAAATAAATTAAGCATGGTTAAATAGGAAGATCAACCTCTATTCTTAAATGGTTTATAACATAACTGAATATATGTGATTAAGCCGAAGGGATGTACAATATGGGTTAGTTGTTAGTTAACTTAATTTTGGCTATTGATTTGAATGGGGTTACATAGAATAATAAAAGATATTACATTGTAGGAAGATAGTCCAAATGATGGTCAATTAAGGTTCAAAATAGTATAAGAAAACTATTTATTGTTAACCTATGTTTCCCCCCCCCCCACTTTGCAGGGTTTCGTCAAGGCTATCAGATTGAAACACAGTGGATGACTGAATGACAGTGTCTGCTGTGCTTAAATTTGAGAGTCCTGCAAAATGGAGCGAAACGTTGGTTAACAATAAATAGTTTTACTTTACTATTTTGATACCTTTATTGACTGCTCCCCGGACTATCTTCCTACAATCTACTTCTTACAGTCAACTATCTTCTTCCAGAAGATATTACAGTTTTACTTGGTGGCTGATTGAAATTCTGATGAAACTTGAAGACTGGTTTTTCTCTGTTTTCTCATCCTGGATCTGTCCCTTTGCCTGGGTGCTGTGTGAAACTACTCTCTCTTTTTTTTTTTTTTTTTTTTTTTTTTTTTTTTTTATTGGCTTAATGTACCTTGTTTAATTTGAGCAAAAATGGTGTTGCTCTATGAAAACTGTTCACCTGTTTAGACCCTTCAGTACAGAGACTCTACTGCTTCATGTGTTTGCCAATAGATGACAGCATCTTGAGGTCCCATTAAAAATGTGTGAGGGGGTCTTCCTCAAACAAGTGGATTGATTAAATTAGTTTTAGGTCTGTTATGCAGTCCATACTAAACAAAGAAAACCTCAAGCCTGCAAATCTGCCAATCGACAGATAATGTAATAAGCCATTTCATCCTTAGGGTGGCAGAATCTATACATTTGTGATCCTGTTAGCATGAGTTTGATCATGTATTGATTGAGTTTGCAGTGACCAGTATTATAATAATTTTAAAAATATTAAAAATAAAATAAAAAGAATTTATATTCTTTTTTTGATTTTTTTTTCAAATATTAAAGATACTTTAGGTTCAAATTGAGAACATTAATATCAAATGGATAATAAAATTTATTCAAATTTAATAATATAAAAGACTCTTAATTTTATTATATAAAAAGAGAGAGACTCTATATCTCAGGGCGTGTTGTTACTAGACAATCAGAACAGGCATTTACAATAATTTCAATTAATTAATGAGGAGAAGATGGTTGGGGGTGCGGTCAATGAAACACAAATAAGTATGACTAACTTATTTTAATGTGCCGACGTTTCGGCTAGAGTTTCTAGCCTTCTTCAGGGCTGCTCACTGAAAAGTTGAGCACCTAATGATTCAATTAATTATTCAATTAATTAAATTCAAATCTGTTTTACAAATATATTCTAATTTAGTTATAACAAAACTAACCAAGCTCTATATACTAACGATCTTCTTTCGTTGATTCCTGGTGTTTTCTTTTTTCTTATTGTTCTGGCGTCCAACATGGCTTCCTACTCTTGCTGGACAGAAATTCATGAAGCTTCATCCTCTCTCTCCACACAAAGACTGACTTGTTCCCTCCAAAAACAAAACCTGCCTTGAGGTTACATGTAAACATCGATTTTTGCACAACAGTTAGGGATTTTTGCAAATGATTTATTTTCTGAATATTATTCATTAGCACTATTTCTTGATTTCTAATTTTCCTTTAATTTTCTATATTTTCAATTATGAGGGGACGAGTTAAAATAGTTTTTATGATATTTGAATCTGCTCAACGTGGCCTTGATTCAACGTACCGCCATCTTGGTTTCGTTATGAATCACGAAGTTATTATAAACAATGAAACTTGGTTAGCTTGCTTTTTGGATAAACAAAACAAATTAACAATCTTAAAATGATACATAAAATAAAACATATTATAAACCCTTTATACATCAAAATATATTATTTACTCAAAAAGAGCATATTACAGTATAGATCCCTGTGATTTCCTTAGAAGGATCAATTTAAGCAAAATTTTGCTTCTTTTGTCACAGGGTTCATCCAGAAGCAGCTGAGAGTGTAGCTGTCTTTCGTTTTGCTAATGTCATTTAGCTTTGATGCCATAGCTGACTTTATTCTTTATTTTTTTCATAGCTAAGGCTTGTACCGCTCATGGGCCCCAAAGTTATAGGAGTGTTCTTGTAATTCCTGGCTAACCTCTCAGCTTCTTCTCTACCACTATGTTCCAGCACCCATTTAATGCTAACTTTATTAGGTGGATTTGTTCAGTTCTGCTTTGTATGAGTTATTCACATCACTCAATTTGTATGAGTTATCCATTCCTATCAATCTGTTGCTCCATTACCCTTCCCATCTTCACATTCTGCCTATTCCATTATTTCTTATTCACTTCTTACTTCCAAAAGAATTGAAATTAATGCCCCTCATTTGTAATCAAAATTTATTGTCATTATTTATACTTTTAATTAGTACTCTTTTTAAATTATATTCTTAATTTATTAATGTTATTGGGTCACTTCATATGAAATATCCATTCTTATTATTTCAGAAATTCAAAGTGGAATTAGTGGACTTTTTTGTTTACTACCTTTATCTTTACAGACTATAATGTGCCGTTATTAATTCTTTCTTTTTTGATGATATTTAATATGTATGATATTCCAATTGATTGCACTTTGATTAGTATGACATCAAATATGACCATGGAAACAAGCGATTTTCGTCTAATTTTTTATGAGTTTAAACTTGGACACTTGACAGTCCAAGCTGCAAGAAACATTACCACGGCATTCGGGAAAGGGTGTTGTAACTAACAGACCATTTGCCAGTGGTTTGAAAAACATTTGGTTGGTGAAACAGATTTTGATAATTTATTTACCAACCCAGAAGAAGACTCCCACCAGCAATTGACAATGATGGACTTACGCTTACTTTGGTTGAAAACCCGTACCATACAGTTAAAGGCATTGTAGCACAACTGAATACAAGGGTATCAACAGTTTTTCGAAATTTAAAGACCATTGGTAAAGTTAAAAAATTAGATCTATAGGTAACATTAATTTGATGAGCGGCAGCAGCTGAAGCATTATGAGACAGGCGTTTCACTGCTTACTAGGCAAAAAAAACGAAACTTTTCTCGAAAACATAATGACGTGTGATGAAAAGTGGATTGTATATGACGATAGACGTCGGTCAGGTCAGTGGTTTAATATCGATGAAAGACCAGGACCCTGTTTCATAATGAAAGGTAATAGTATTGATTCATAATACAAGTATAGAAACAACTTGGTAATTACACTAATACTATTAGTAACTTTACAGGAGTTAAAAAGTACTAAAGTACAAGTTTCTATTGTAAAAGTCAGTATAATTGTATTAAGTTAAATCGACAATACTAATGGTATTAGTTTGTACTTTATCATGAAACTGGGCCCAGAACACATGCCAAAACCAAATTTTAACCAAAAAAATTATTGGTTTCTGAGTGGTAGTCAATGGCAGGAATAATTCATTTCTCCTTTTTATCCAAAGGTGGAACCACCCCATCCTTATTGTACTACAGTGATATTGACATAATGCATCAAGAACTTGTCAATAAACAAACTGCATTGGTTAATCGGAAGGGACCTTTTAGTTACGTTCTTATAAAATAAATGTAGTAATCACTCATAATATTGTTTGTGTAAATTAAGTTATAGTATATAAGGATGATTTTGCTTACTTTGAAAAACATTTTTTTGCAGACCTGTCAATGCCATAACAAAGTCACAAGTGACTTTGTTTTTCTTGGATCATGTAGTATGGTCGCTACCGCAGGCCATAGTTCTGAAAGCAAAAATGTTGCTCTTTGGGATACTTTACTTCCGCAGAAAAAATCTCTTATTGTTGGTAAGTCATGTATCATTTTTTACTTCCATTTACCTATATATCTATAATACATAATAAGAAAAAGCATCAGGGTCATGAAAAATTTTGAAAATTCTGAATCAAAATAACCAAGCCTCGCAAAATGGTTTGTGTAAATGTTTATACACGAAGAGTCTTGCTCAGACATGAACTTTTTTATGAAACTGAAATTATGTTTTAAGTTTAAACCATGGATTGATTCAGCAACTTTTTTGCTAAAATCGATTTACTGGAACTCTTTAAAAGACTGATTTTACACTTCTTTACCACGGCTCTCACAATATTGATTAAATTCCTCATATTAATATTGAATTAAGTGGTATCTACATCTTACCAACCGGGAGTGCCATCGATTTCACAAAACTGCTCTGATGGTTTTGATTTAACTCGGTAAACCAGTGTACAATTGGATTGTCTTTCCTATCAGCTAGATCTTATCCTCATTGAAATAGTTTGACAGGTCTTAAATACTGAATTTTAAAAAATCTTCCTCTATTTCTCTTAATTTCATTTATTTGAAATAATTAACCATAAATTTCTCATCTATGCAGTGATATAGCTAATATATTCTCTTTGTCTATCCCTCTAGCTTTCACGTGCCATGATCAGGGTGCATCATCACTTGTTTTTGCGCCTCAGCATCAACTGTTGATATCTGCAGGTAAGAAAGGAGATGTATGTATCATCGATGTGCGAAGCCGAGCGATGAGGCAGAGATTTGCAGCTCATGATTCTGCAGTTAAGTGCCTTGCTGTGGATCCTGCTGAAGAATTTTTTGCAACCGGAGCTTCAGATGGAGACATAAAGGCAATGACCTTTTTAGATATTTTAATTTTTTTTTTCTTTTAGTTACCTACAATATCTGTTCATAAAGTTTCAAGACTGGTCTCAGAACCCAAAATGTATAGATATTTTTGTTCAGCAAAATTAGTTCAGCAAAAATTTCAATATATGACCCTCATACATCCACTCTCTGCTACCAGCATTTTTCCATTGTTCATTGCTTCTCGTCGAAGCTGCCTGGACTGCTGGAATCATGTTGAATCACTTTCCTTTCAAGAAAACAAAAAGAAGTCCTGAGAGCTAGATCGGGACTATTGGCCTGTGGCAATGTTGTCAGTTGTGGCCAGTAATGTCTGAATGGGTGCATTGTTATGTTGTAGAAACCAATTGTCTTTGATCTCCTGAGTCCTGACTCGATTCTTCAAACGGTGGATCTCTCCTTTGGCTTTGAATTGTTGAACATTTGTTCAACATGGCAAAACATCTGCTGCCATCCTGCAACCCTCGTCTAGCTCCCAGCGACATCATTTTATTTCACTGAACTAAGAAAGACCTAGTGGGGAAGCGATTCAACATGGTTACAGCAGCAGCTTTGACGGGTCCCTTAAAAGCCTTCTACTCGAAGAGTTCCAAGAAGCCTAAGAACAATGAAAGAAATGGTGTCAGTGGTATATTGATGGTTATATAATTAGTAAAATTTTTGATCCCAGTTCAGTCTTGAAACTTTGTGAACACACCATGTATTTATGGAATATATAGTAAAAAATACTCTGATCGTGAACAAATTTTATAATCAGAATTTTCATTAGAAATACATGTTTTAAGATCTCCTGAGTCCTCCTTAAAACACTGGTTCATTGCTCAGTGACTGTCCTATGTACCCAATGTCCAGTTCCAATCCACTTTCAATTACTCAGCTGAAATTGCTGACTGTGCCGAAAGATTGGGCGTTGATCAGGAACATCGGGGCATGAGAGCTTTGCAGCAGTCGCTAAGTTATAATGCATTTGAGGAATGGTTCAATTACAGGCAGCAGGGCAATGGAGCATGTCATTTCTAAGAAATCCCAAAAGCAAATAAATTTATTTATGACAATCCTTACGGATTCTGAATGGTCCAATGTTCTGAAATTAAACATCAATTATGCACCCTGCGTAGAGTCCCTGGTGTCAGTGGACAGGATAGAGAAGTTGATTCCCTCTGTCATAAATGCAACAGAGAGCCTGAAACACCCACATAATAGTACTCATAATATGCCTATACTCATAGCTCCCCGCTCATAACATGTTGACACTGCAGGGTTAAGTATAATGAAATTCCTGCTTAAAGAAAGGGATTTTGCCTTTGACAAGGTACAAGGTATACTGTATAGTTACGGATAGATCCATGCAATATGCTGATATTGTCGCTTTCCCTCAGATAGGGAAGTTAGCAATCATTCTGGATCCTACTGGGATATATGAAAATACATTAACCAGGGAAATGGAGTGGATAGAGAAAATAAATAAATATATCATAAATGTATATTATTTCATTATTTTTTTAGATTTTAATGAAATATAGTCGTGCATGACCCTGTAGGATTTTTTATGTATATATATTTTTTCTATATTTGAAATTTTTATTATTTATTATACTGAGGGAAACTAGATGAGATATATTGATGAGCAATGGAAGGGAAAAAATTAATAATATAAAATATAAAAAATTAAAATATAGAAAAAGATTAAAAACTAAAACAATAACCACTAAACCATGGACCACATCAAACTGTTCCAATCGCAGGGAGGAGGTAGCTATTGCCAGATTGAGAATAGGTCATACGAGTTTAACTCATAGATATCTAATCAGTAAGCAGCCACCGCCAAAATGTCAATACTGCAATAGTGTACTTACGATCAGTCACATATTTGAGGAATGTCATTTTTATTCTGCGAACTTGAGTAGATTGGGAGTAGGATCGAGTGTATCGTATGCTCTGAATGATGACCAGAAGAACGTGGAAATGGTCTTAGTTTTCTTAAAAAGGAATGGCCTTTTGAATAAGATTTAAACCAGAAAATCTGTTATCCGTAATAAAAACTACCAACAGAAGTAATTATTTAAATTTTTTTTCGAAATTATTTAAAGTGAAATAGAATTATAGAAATAGAAATTATAGAAATAGAATACAAAGCGCGAAACATGGGCGTTGATGACCTCAGGGTTTTACACCCTAAAGCCCCAGACAACAACAACAACTAAAACAATAAGAACGAAAAAAAAAATCCAAGTGTTACTATTATGTATTATAATATTTACTGACTATGCAGCCTACATATTATAGTGCATTAGTTAGTAATTGTCTAATTAGTCTTAGTATGCTATCTGTATAGCAATCCTTTGCAGTTGGGTGCCACTGCATTGTGAATAAAGTGTTTCTCTCTCTAAATAAAGGGGAAAAAAATGGAAAATAAGAACATCCAATTCGAAAAGGAAAAGTCAAGACCACTCGAGCTTTCCTGATCGCATTACAGCTTTATTTTGTTTCTATCTTTTTTGTTAAACTGTTATATTCTTGACAGGAGGGGTGACAGTAGCAGCATGTTAACATGCCTGTTTGCCAACCCAAAGGTTGCGAGTTTGAGTCCCCTGGCCTTATCCGGGTTTTTTTTTTTTTTTCAAGCATATAATTATATAATACTTACAGCCTCTCCCTGGGCATTTGTGAGGCCCATTAGCTAATGGGTGGCACTCACAAAAATAGGCGTGGGAGTGACGAACCCATCCTATGAAAACCACGTCATGTATTTCCTAAGTACATCGCGTGAGGCCTTAGACCTCCACGGTCTGTCGCCCCAATGTTAATAATAATAATTCTCGGCTGGAACAAAATCTATATTTGCTATTTCCACCTCAGGAAACTCTAAAATACAAATTTTTATAGTTAGAGAAAAATAAAATTTTTTGTTCAAAATAACTGCCTTCCCTGGTCATTAGATTTTTTATTTTTTTGAAAATCACAAAAATAGTGATAACTTCAGCATGAGCACACTAGTCCTCACAAATTTTTTTTGGGCATTTGTAGGAGGTAGGAGTGAAAATTTTGTGATGCCTGCACCGCACTAGATTTTTATTGCTAATTTCATTACTTATATTACTGAGACTGTTTTTAAATTTTCTCTATTTTCATAGGTTTGGAGCCTAACTCTTCATCAGGTTCTGTACAACTTCCCCGGAGAACATGCCAAGTCCAGCTTCTTCAAACCTATCGGTCAAGGAGTTACACAGTTATATCTAGATGGGGCTGCGAGATTATTTTCCTGCGGTGCTGACGGAAGTATGAAATTCCGTCAGTTACCGGAAGAAAGAGATTATCATTCTTAAGCTTGTCGTGTTTGACTAGTCATCCATTGCATGGAGGTATAGTTTCTTCCTTTAATATTTGTTCTGATAAAATTAAGAATAAAGAAAGAAAAAAATATTTAACCAAAGAAATGCTTATAAGAAAATTAGAAGATTTATAAAAAATAATAATAATGAAATTAAATAAAACCTTTACAGGTGAACAGTGATAACATCCAAATATTTAAAATATTTTCATATATTGGAATTTCAACTGTCTTCAAAAAGCAATGGAAAGTACAATAAATTAATCTATTTGTAAATATTATTTATTGTAAATAAAGATTAAAATGAAATGCGATCATAGAATAATTTGAAAATGGTCTATTTTATGGAACAGAAGCGAATTTCCTTATCTAGTTACCTTATACCATTTAGATAATTTTTGTTTATATCTTTGAAAAATGATATTATATAATTGTTATCTCTATTCACTTGTATCCTAAATAGTAATGTGAGTCGATGTTAGTAAAGCTTATTAATAATACCTCTTTAAGTTGTGTCTTAAATTATTTGAAATTTTTTTTCAATGGATCCTCTCGCCTAGTCTTAAAAAGAAAAAAAAATACGAATAAATATAATGTTATCCATTAAGACATTGAATATTAAAAAGTTGGAATACCTTCGTCGAAGAATTATTGTTGATTATTGTCATAATGCTTCAAAAAGGGTCCGTAAATGTATATTTGAATTGTTAAAACTATTTGTGTATACAATGTATGTACATATATATATCCTAGTTTGTATGTGTCTGTCCGTGTATATGCATAGACATATTTAAGCGTTTGTTCATAATATTTCAACCAAAATCTTATGTATTATGTAATGTAAAGTTTTTTTTTTTTTTTTCGAGTATAATTTATTTATTACTAGCAATATTAAATGTTTGAGTTTATTAGACGTGCGTACGCCTGCGTGGAACGGTTAGCTGTTTGTTATTAGATATGAACTTATTATAATAAATACTTATCGCAAATAAGTAATTAATTTAATAGAAAAAAAAAATGTTGATATTGAATATATCAAAAGATTGTTATGATAAAATATGCTGTGCCTCTATTTCCTAAATATAATTATGGGATATATGGTATAATTATAGTTATAAATATATACATATATATATTTACTGTTTAAGAATAATATTTAATCGTCAAGATATTTAAATTCTATCTCTTTCTCACTAATCTTCCAATTGTATCAACAATTTAATCCCTTTCTGTATTCAAAGTATGAGATATTGAAAAGAAAAAAAAAGTTGTTCGCTTTTAAATGTATCTTATGACAATACTGTTTATGCTACCGATATTTTTAAGAATGTATCTATTTTATGGTGAAGTAAATAGTTAACACTTAAACATGATTCTATAGTTTAAGCACTTTGAAGCTTTCTTATATTTTTTTTTGTCTTTTACCGCACTTGTTATATCTACGCACTTGATCCCAATTTTATTTTTACCTCAGGAAAGGTATATTATATTAGCAAGTAAACCCTCCGTTGTCTGGCTTAGACAAGATCAAGATGTGGAAAAATATCAGAAACCATCAATTGAGCAGGGTAAAATATAGTAATATGGAATAATCAATATACAATTAAAAGGTAAGCAAAGGAAATAAGAAACTTGGAAGATCGTTGACTCATCGTCTGGAATCTAATAAAAGGAAGATGGTCCGGATGCGGTCAAAATTACTCAGATAGAAAATAACACTATTTATAATGAGCCTACATTTTGTGCCACATTGCAGGGCTTACGGGATAAAGGAAAACCCTGATGAAAACATTCAACATGGGGTGGGAGGAGGTAATGTTAGCTCATAATAAATAGTTTGTTTTCTATTTGAGCTATTTTGACCGCACACTAAAGACCATCTTTCTTTTAGAAATAAGAAACACTGTATTGTCGACAATTTATTCATTTTTTTAAAAAATTTAAAACATAAATAATTTTCTATTGTTTCACCTATATAACATTGTGCTGTTGACCATTACCAATGCAACCACTTATTTAGCTCACATGACAGAAAATATAAAAAAATAACATCATTAATATAAAATTATGGTACAATTTAGTTTTAAAGTAGAGTACACTGTTTATGGTACTTTCCTAAACTAGCCATATCGTTAACAGACAACTACTTTATCATTATTATGATCGGTTGCTGTTGGATAGCGAACAATTAATTTCTATTATTATATGGAATATTGCACAGCCATTGTTCTGGAAATAGTACTTCCTTATAAATTATAAACGAAGGACAATATTTATCAAAACTGTTCATAATGTAATAGAAAATAATGAAAAAATACCATTTTAGTACATTTAATAAAATTTTGAAATTGTTGAATATTATATCAATTATGAGGAGATGTTAAGGGGTGTTATCAGTGTAGTATTAATGAGCACAAGTAAGTAAAACTAATTATTTTATTTGTGCCTGTTATTATTATTATTATATTTTAAGCTTTTAGAGGCAAAAATAAAATGTTTCACTAATTTGTGTTCTAGGATCAAGAGTGTGGTCAGTAAAGTACTAGTGTACTCAAATAAATGAAACTTAATTTTTTTTATTGTTTAATTACTATTTGAGTTCTTTGACTGCACCTGAACAATCTTCCTTTTATATTTTTTAAATTTTATTTGTGCCCATTAGGATTCTATAGTGGAAGCGCATTGTGAAACTAATTTTTATTATATTTGTTTCATTATGTGACCTATATATGTTTAAAATACAATACAATTCAGTGTTGGTTTCAAAAAGAGTTCATCAATAATTTCATACAATTTGTTAGTTTGATTTATGGCAATAATTAGAGAAAACAATTAATAAAAAATTATTTTTAAATTATGTTATACTTAATATCTTAAAATCATCATAATAATTATAATGATTTGACTTATTAATTACAATATAATTTTAAAATACTCTTTTATTTATTAATTTTTTTTGCTATTTATTTCTATAAAAGAAAGTAACAGATTGTATAAAATTGTACAAATTTTGAAACCAACCGTGAATTGTATTGTATTGATGATGAGGGGAAACGCTATTCCCAGAAGTCCAAAAATTGAATGAATGTGTGTTGAAAAAATTGTATTTATGTTCTTAAGTTTTTCTGACCCTTCGGCCTTATAAATTTTAAATTATTTTTGTCCGTTATGATTCTATAGTTTAGGCATTTTAAGCTTTCTTCTATATTTTTTTTAAACAATAAAAATTGGGCACAAATAAAATAAAATTAATTTTACTTATTTGTGTTCATGAATCCTCCACAATCCTCTCCTCATATTGTTTGTAAAACCAATTCTAATAATTGGAAAAGTCCATTTTTTTCTCAAGATATTTTTTATATGAAAATATCTTTAAATAAATTCTGCCTAGTTGGATTTTGAACTATTTTAGTCACTTTTCTATAAAAATGGGTTGTTCTACCTAACGCTATCAGAGGTGAACCTTGAAGGCTTTATGAGGAGGTGCAGGCGGAGGAACAGTAATAGAAAAAGTTTTTAAAATATGTACTAAGTCTATGATGAAACAAGAAGTAAGGAACCATGAATTGAAAAGACATGAACACACAAGTTCGTAAACATAACAGCTGAACTCGGATTCCAAGAGCATGGCTAGAATAGGAAAGGACCTGATTTCTTTTCTGTAAAATTTAAAAATATTTAATATTTTTCTTCCGTTGATGGTTAGAGGTAACATTGTCTGGTAAGAGAGACTTGTCTATTATTAGGAATTGAAAAATTAGAATCAAAACCCTTCAGCATAATTTTTCACATCACATATCTTGCGAAAACATTCCATAATGTAGAATAAGATTTTTTTTCTTTTTCATTTTTTGTAAATATTAAAAAAAAAAGAAGAGAAATGTTCCATTTTAGACTCAGGAGTTATCATTTATAAGTCTGTTCTCTTTCAGGATCGATCCTAATTCAAAAATTATAATTGTGATATTTATTTATTTTTTATTTTATTTTTTTTTTTAGTCAGAGTAAGATAAATAAAATAAAGTATATTGTCTATTTTAACTTTACTAACTATGACTAAAATGAAACGGTTTTATTGGAAGATCGCTGATTGAAAACGGTAAAAGAAAAACTCAAATATTCATTAAACTATTAAAAAATTATTTATAAAGAGTTTAATCACTATTTGAGTTTTTCTTTGACCGCATCCGAAACAGTTTTATCTTAGTTAAAAGTTTAATTTTATCCTTTAATTTATAGTTTATCTTTCAAATGTTCATTAATTAAAGGATATAAAGTTGAAACGGTTGTTGGTTCGAATATCGTTGCTTAGCTGATCTAAATGTTCTGAACCTACTTATAAATTATATAGTATTATTTTATATGTATTTTATGGAGGTTGTTTCTAAAATTAGTTATTAAGAAAGATACGAGAGGTTGCTTAAATAGTAATTCGTTTAATCAAATAGGCATTTTAACCCGAATTTATTTAGTTATCATCAAATATTTATTATTAATCATTGTTTTACTAGACTAGGAAGATATTTTAATTTATGTTTTATATTATGAATGAATTTGTCGGTTATTTTTACCGACTAAGTGATGAAATTGAAGCATAATATAGAATTCTTATATTTCTTAGTATATCTGATATTATTCTTTGTCTTGTTTTTGAAATGTTAATATTTTCTCTTAGTATAATGCCATTTTTTCCCTAACAACGTTTTAAAATAAGCTGATTTTATTACAACATTCAATTGTTTGATTTAACTCTGAACGTTGTTTGTATGATATAAGTTGACTTGTTAAGTGGAGGCGGAGCGAGGAAACCAAAAATTTAATAATAAAAAAATAAAAAATCCTATGCTGTTGAAATTGCACCTTACCCATACCTAACCTTAATTAAAGACAATCATTGTAATTTAAATTAACTCTGCCTTAATTTTCTTATTTATTATAGATTATTTGCACTAGTTAAATGAGAAAATAAAAGAATTTTTTTTAATATAACTAAACAGAAATTTAATTTAAATTAATAAAAGAAAAATGAAAATACAATAATCATATAGAAATAAATTTACCGTCCTAAATAAAAATAAGATTATTAGTTAACTGTAGATGATATAAATATATAGTAGAGTAGTTATAAAAAAGTTTACAACACTAACAAGTTTATCCCAACATTGTAGTATGGCTGTATTAAAAGGAAATACGCCTAAAAATGATTGATTATGTTGTTGCTGTTACTTAAATTGTTTATTAAATTGGGAATACTGTTTTTCCGACAAAACTGAAAAAGTGTTGTCCGTTTCATTCTCTTGTATCCTACTGTACTTAATCGCCAATATGTTAGAATATTTTTTATTAGAACCTACCATAAATCAAAAATATATTAGTTATTCTGGCTTCCCAATATTTTAAGTAAGACATGAATCTGTTGTTTTTTTTTGTTATTCAGTAATCCACATAAAAAAGTTTCGGCATTTTATGGAGAGTATAGGGGTCATTTATAATGAAATATTTTTAAAGGCGGTATTTTAGTTATCTACGTATAGATAAAAGGAAATTATTGCATCTTATATTTTGCCTGTTACACTCAGATAATAGATTGTTGAGTTTCTTGTTTGTAAATGCAATATAAGATTTTTTTTTAACAATCTCTGTGAAGTTTGCTCCCAGGGACAATGGAAAGAATAATAAAAAGTATGCACAAAACCTTTTTTTCTTATAATCATGGTTTCTAATTTTCATTATTAATTAATTTTTATGAAGTTGTAGGTTTATTATTTACTCATAAGTTACGATATGTTCATAATTTATTTTTTAGTTTAATGTAGGAAATGAATTATTCTTTTAAAAAATAAGGTTAGTGTTAGTGTATATTTTATTAACCAAAATTACCTCTCGTATCATTCTATGTATCATTTCATTAAAAATAAAATAAAAAAAAATTTTAAAATAATTATTTGATTTAAAAATATTAAGCATAAAGTGTAGTTATTGCCTGCAGAAATTTCCTGAATGTTAGCCCTCAAGAAGTTATTTGTTCAGTCATATTAACATAATAACAATAATATTAATTATTATTTATTTAATTGAATTCTCCTTAAAGTTTATTTTTTTGAAATGTTTGTTTGTAAATATTAGATTTCAATGTAGCAGTTTATATATGTGTAAACAATAAATGAAAATTTTGATGCGTTCTGTGTTTTATATTCCTTGAAAAATAATATTATTCAATTATGCGAACATTTTTCTGTATTTGATCTCGATTCTTATGAAAGTGGCCGTATTTATTACTCTCTTGGAGGATTGAAATTTATTTTGTGGCCAACCATTAGAATTAATCACCTTCTCACTTTGACCATCAATGGCTTACAATGCTTCAAATGGAGGAAGTAGGGAGGGACAGACATGGAACTTAACATCCTTCGGTGGAACATCTTTCCTTCAGCTTCTCGCTTACAATGCTTGAAATGGAGGAAGAGGGGAGGGACAGACATGGAACCTAACATCCTTTGGTGGAACATCTTTCCTTCAGCTTCTTCAATAGCTCCCTGAGTCTCTTTTCACCAAAAGTCCAATAGAGGATGTTGGTAACCTACCATTTCTGCTCTTTTGTTAGTACACTTGAGCATTAAATATAATACAATAGTAACAATATTATTGGTGTTTCTGACTTCAATTTAATAAATTTAAAGAGTTGAATTATATAATAATAATTATAAAACTGTAAAATAAAAAAAATGAGATGTAATTTTTTTTTTTTATGGAACAGCCTTAGAGACCACGCGAATATCACAACTTTTGGTTTCTCTCTTGTTTTTGTTTTTCCTTTCCTTTCATTTTTCCCTCATTATCTCTGCTTGCCCTTGTTTTCTTTCTTCTGTTCACGTGACCCCCTTTTTCGAATTTCTCTTTTCCACTAGGACCTTGATTTCATTTTCCTATATCTTTCTCCGTCCAGACAGTCCTGGTCCATTATTCCTAGTCTTTCCATTTCTTCCTTCATCTATTTGATATATCCTCCTGAGCTTTTATATCATTGGATTTTTTGGAATATTTCCTTTTTTAGTCTTTCCAGGGCCAGTCTTACCTTCTTATCCTTATTTCTGTTTCTAGGTCATTTGGGTCTTAGCCTGTATCCTTCTTGTCTTATATTGGGGCCATAGATTCATCGTTCTATTGTCAGTAATTCTTCCAGACTAGGGGGGCATGTGGTTTCCATCCTGTATAGTATTACTGGTGTAACGACTGTGTTGTAGTGTCGTATTTTCACTTTTGTGGACAGGTTTTCCTTGTTGTATACGTTACTTAGTTTCTCTAGTTTCATTATTCTTTTCTTCATACTTTCTTTTTCTGAACTGTTGTTGCTTAGTCTAACCCAGGTACTTAAATTTGTTTGTTACTTTTATTGGTCCCTATTTGGTTTCTACTCTTTTCTTGAAGTTTTGTTTATTTTTAATAAACTTTTTTTAATGTAATGTTTATTTTTATTAAAAAAATTAAATTATCTTGAGGTTGTTATGGTTGTTTATTGGGTTGCTATGGAAACATGACAAAATTAAAATCTGACTACAAATTTTTAATGACTTAAGAACAAAATTAAATGTTTAAAATTATTATCAGAGAATGTTCAGGATATTTTACTATAGGAGAAAGCATTCGTTATTTATATGAGAAATGTAATTGCTTATACTTACGTATAAGATATGAATTCAAGAACTATTTTCATTGATGTTGATAATTTTGTTCAATATCTTATTATGTTGTGGGAGTGAGTAGCTCTTTGGTAAGGCACTGTGCTACTAACTCCAACGACCCAGGTTCGAATCTGGCTGTGGCAGATAATTATTTCCTATTTCACTGTAGCTGTGAGTCAGCCCTGGGATTCACCCACCCTCATAAAGTAGTTGATACTCTTAATTGGGTAAAAATCAGATGGTCGAACCTGATTATGGCCATTTAAATTTAATTAAATTACTTCCTTGCACAACCGTTGGTCTAGTAACAGTTCTTCCTTATAAAGTAGTGGACCCCTGACCCTTTAAGGATTGTTGGGGTACCAATTTAATTTAATCTTATAATACCTCCCGGATTTAAGATCCATCCCTCTCGGAAAGAGGGGGAGATCCATCAAAATAAATAATACTCTAAACAAATTCAATTACCCTATTGCAAATACTTTCTATAAGTAGATACTGCCAAGAATAATTGAAACTTTTTTAACTGTCTTTGAAAAATGTTTTACCATTTTAAATGTTAAAATTTCAGGATTGTGAGCAGCATTATTTAAAGTCATGTTAAGTGCATAAGAGCTCCTGGGGGATTTTCTGAGCCACTTGTTTTATAAACTTTTCTTCCACAATTTCATGTTATTGTTAACTTATAAGTTTTGATTACAGTAATTTATTACAACATGCCTAAATTGAGTGAAAAGTGGAAGTTATGTGAAAGTTTGGCTACTTAGTGTCTTGTTGATCTTCTAGGAGCTCTTATGGATTTAACATGACTTTAAATAGGACTGCTCACAATCCTATACTTATAACAATTAACATGGTAAAACATTTTACATTTAACACAATATCATGAATACCCCTGTTATATCGTTTTAATATGCTAAAAGAAGGAAATATTTCTACATTTAACATGTTAAACTAAAGATCGTGAATACTCCTAATGTCAGTGCTGTCGATTCTGCAGACCAATAAACACCGTTTTGACCAATGACTGCCATTTTACCCGCTCTTAAAGAATCGTATATCGGCCCCTAAAATAAAGTCGCCCAATGCCTTAAAGTATTGCACTCTTTCTCGACGTTCTTACCTGTTCTGAAATTCAAGTAATCTGTCCCATCCCCTAAAAATTAATTCACCCCGGGCCCCAAAAACAAATCCGTCCAAGGCCCTAAAATTATATTCATCTCAGGTCTGGATAATAAATCTATCCTGAATATGTCTCTTGTCCCAAAAGGTGCCTATGTTCTGAAATTCAAAATCTTAAAGTTTGGCTACTGATTGTATTTTTTAAAAAGTCCAAAACACAAGACAAAAGAAAAAAAAAATACAAACTACGAGTAAGTAACCTAACACGACAACAAATAAAACAAGCTCAGCTGGTCTGTGTCGTGACGTCATTCTCCAGTTAACAGATTCTCACCCATGTTACATGTTATATCGTGTTAACATGGCAAAAGAAGGAAATATTTCTCCATTTAACATAAGTTTTTCTATTTAACACGCTTTAACATGTTAAACTAAAGATCATGAATACCCCTATAATCTAAATCCATTTTAGCCGAAATCCTCGATTCCTGACCATTACCTGCTAGGGTGAAAATGAGCACTGGCCATTTTACTTGATCTCTTGTTTCTTCGGCGATGAGTACATGGGATTTTGATGAAGACGAAAATGAAAGATAACAGACTATACCATCCGCTTTAGTTTACATTATCGAGGTACTGTTAAGACAGCGAGTTGGAAGGATCTTAATAAAGGCTTTTCTTTCGTTCTAATGTTTGTTATTGGAGGAATGATTTTACGAACAAAGTAAACCTGTAAGGATTGTTCATGAAATGAGTTTGCCCGTCAATTTGACAGGTTTCGTAGAGAAAGCTATACTACATATAAATTAAAACAATTAGGAAGCTCACGTTGTGTGTTTAAATTCTTGGGATAAATGATTAATTTACGAAGCAGAATGGTTAAAATTAATGCTATGGTTTTCTGGGTATTTCATTTCGAAGTTCGAAACCCGTCAAATTGACGGGTCCCCTAAACCTAGGGTTAAATTAACTTCTTAATAATATATAACTATATTATATTAATATAACTATTAATTCAGAACAAATTATTTTATTAATACACACATGTGTGTACAGCCTATAATCAATGGTGATATCCTAAGTATTTAACAAAAGGCTTGCTAACAGAAATTTTTCCCTAAAGTGGGAATTCTCCTCAGGAGTCAGTGAGTTACAAAATACATAGTGGATGAGTTTTGGAAATGCAGATTGTGCTTTTATTTCGTTCTGTCTTCTCTGGATTTCACCTCCTTCCTATACCTTCTGGACTTACAGTGAAAATCTATAGGATTTGCCGCCCCCTTCACCTCTAATAATATGTACCAGGACCTATTTATTGTAGAGCCACCTTAACAACCCCATTACTCGCAAAACTCCATTATAAAGGTGTCCTCGAATACGAATGTAACGACACAAAAACTCACATTTAATAACAAAATGCCGCCCATAAAGCTCTAATATGAAGATTAGTTAGTATTGCAGATGGTCAATAGTGACTCCATCTCTGAAAAAAGCATGATAAGGAAGGATGTACAAGACTAACATGTTTTAATTAATAAACAAAATATTTATTTTATAAATATCATAGAATATAGAATAAAATATACGTAATAAAGGTTTTTCACATAAAAGTATGAAGTATGGAAATTGTATGAATTAATCTGGATTATCTCTCTAGGAAGTCTGGTGAGTCAATTTTTTATAATTTTTTGATCACTTCTGAAGTGATGTTCTATCATGTTAAAGTTAGTTTTTATAGTGCATGAATATGGGACAGTGGTCCCGAAACGTTGTACAATGTTAATGAATAAATAAATAATAATTTATTGAAAATGATGGAAGTAATAAACCTCAAAAAATTAAAAAAAAATGTATGAATTAAATTTCAAAGTTGCGAATTGTAAAATAGCGATATTTATTTACTTTAAAATCAGTTCGTTCATGAATGAAGTTTCAAAGGTAAATATTTACGTTGAAAGGAATATGGTCCGGGTGCGGTCAAGAAAAACTCAAATAGTAGAAATATACTAATTTAATGAGCCAACGTTTCGCACCACGTTGCAGGGCTCCTTCAGGGCTATTTTGACGGCAGTCAAAACTAAATATTTACGTTTTGGAGAACATTAAAGTTTCAGCCTCTTTGGATTCATGATTGTCTTTGGAATAAATTTAGAAACTGACATTGAAGGTTTTTTTTTTTGAAATACTATTTTTATTCTTTGAGTTTCTGTTTCCTTTTGAATATTGAAATTGAATCGACCAATTTATAACAATTTGATGTTTGTATTCAATTGATGAATAACTAGTTAGATGGGTAGTGAGAGGCCTGAAGAACCCAGTGAAGAGGATTGTTGCCATAGTGGTTGTACAAACTGTGTATTTGACATTTATTCTACAGCCCTTAAAAAATGGGAATCAGGTCAGCGCTCAGATGAGCAGTTCAGATTTGACCTTCTATCCCCAACCCGTTTTAAGCCATTTACTCTAGTCGAAGTTAAGAATCTGACATCAGATACTAAACTTTACCTTTTCAAACCTCAAGCTGGCATGAATGAAACCATTAATGGTCTTCTTCCTTATAGCGCAGGGCAGCACTTATCGCTACGCATCAACAAAGGAGGCACTAGTGATAGTTCTTTAGAAAACCCTGGATACCCTTATATTATGAGAGATTACTCCATAACTTCATTGAGTCATTTGCAGAATGATTGTACTTTTGAAGTTTTGATTAAGTTGTACAAAGACAGTTTTTCTTCAAATTTCATTCAGAATCTCCAAATTGGAGACGTGACATATTGGAGAGGACCCTATGGGGATTTTAGGCACACTCCTGCGAGATATTCTAATCTAATAATGTTGTGTATTGGTACTGGTATTGCACCTTTCTATCCCATAATCAAAAGTATATTGTCGGACGAAAATGATGAGACTATAATTCATTTATTATACGGTTGTAGGAACAGTTCAGAGATTATTCTTAGATATGAATTAAAGGAACTGAGTTCTTATTGGAATTTCAAGTGTAGTTATTTTCTAAGCGAAGAACCTGATCTTAATCGAAAATTGTATAATGAAGAGTTTATTTTGAGCAGGATATGCAGTTCTTTTATAACAGACCTTATCAAAAATAAAGAAAACTCTTTTTTTTTAATCTGTGGTAGTAAAAGTTTTGAAACTGATATTTCAGAAATTTTAAATAAATTAAGTATAACTGGAGATAAAATGTATGTGTTCTGATATTTTTGTATTATACTGGTTAATCAATTTTAATAGAAGTAATCTGGTGAATTTTAAAAACTGCTAAGTTTAATATATATTTTAATTATTTTTTTCGAAACTTTTATTATTCTAT